>NC_135715.1:72509772-72739772 GCF_964656455.1 Halichoerus grypus
GGCCCTAAGATCGTTTCCTGTCTTCCATCTCTACCTGCTCTCCCCTCTCACCAGCCAGGCCTACTGAGCAACAGAAAATGTTACCAGCTCTACTTTTATTATCTTGTCACCAAACACAACACATGTTAGTATTTTTAAGTATTTCCTTTAAGAAACTACAAGAGAAATAAAGGGAACAAAACAAAAGTCACAGGAACTGTGCAAAAAATAGTACTAGAGCAGTTTGTTAGTTACTGTTTTCCTGGAAGTGTAAATGGCTCTAGGACAGCTCTCAGTCCCCTCCTCAGAGGATGCTCAGAGGCGCCCGGGGTAGTTTCCATAGTTAGCTGGGGTCCTAAATCAAATGATTCCTTTCTTAAATGCAAGGTTATTTCTGCTGTGGACTCTTGGCAAGCATACAGTTCTCAGTTTCTTTCTTCCTTTTTTTTATTTTTTTGTTTAAAAAATTTATTTATTGAGATATAAATCACATACCACCAAAGTCACTCTTTTAAAATGTATAATTCAGTGGTTATAGTGTATTCACAGAATTGGGCAACCATCACCACAATCTACGTGAAGAAAATTTTATGACTCCAAAAAGAAACCTCAGACCCATTAGCAGTCACTCCTCGTTTGCACCCCTGCTTCTCCCAGCCCGGGGAAACCACTACTCTACTTTCTGTCTCTACTGATTTGCCTATTCTGGACATTTCCTATAAATGGAATCATATCATATGTAGTCTTTTACGACTGGCTTCTTTCACTTAGCATAATATTTTTAAGGTACCGTGTTGTAGCATCTACCTCTGCTTTTCATGGCCAAATAACATTCCATTGTATGGATACACCACAGTTCATTTTTCTATTCATCAGTTGATGGGCATTTGGGTTGTTTCCACTCTTTGGCTATTATGAATAAAGTTGCTAAGAACATTCATGTACGAGTCTTTGTGTGGATGTATGTTTTCATTTCTCTTGGGTACATACCTAGGAGTGAAATTGCTGGGTCATAAGGTAACTGTATGTTTAACCTTGTAAGAAACTGCTGGAATATTTCCCAGAGCAGCTGCACCATATTACATGCCTACCGGGAGTGTATGAGCATTCTGATTTCTCTACATCTTCACCCACACTTGTTATCTGTCTTTTTGATTCTCACTTTTTTTGCATCAGTACTTTCTGCTCTTCTCTGTAGGGGAGGTAGGGGCCCCAGCTAAACGGCCCTTCTATGCTTTACCAGCTCTGTGGACTTTGGAGCCCTGTGAACAAGAAAAGCCAATTCTTTTTCAGTGCCTAAAAATCCCACTCCTTGGCTTTGGGCCAATCTGTACTGGCCTGGTGTTCACCCTTCCTGAAGTGACCTTCCTCTGGCTCCCTAGGAGAGGGGGAGCTAGGATGCTGTCCTACCTTCTCCCACCAATGAATCTCCTTATATCCCTTGCTCCCAATGGTTGTGGTTCCTCAAAGTCCTTTCTCCTTTCCTGGATACCGAGATAGTAGAATCCCTGGTGATTTTCCTTGAAATGTAAATGGGCCCAAGTTCCCCTTCTCCCAGACTCACTCTTTTCTATTCCATTTGCCTGAAGTATGTTAACTAGCTGGGTGTTGACTTGCTAAAACTCTATCCCTTCCCCTCCATTTTGTTTTTAGTTCCATTATTTTATATGTTGCCGATAATTGAATTCATGCTATTCTCCTTGAGCCCAATATTGCTTAGCAGAGTGTTTATAAACTTCCAAGATTTTAGAATCAAACTTATGAATTTTTTGGCTTTACTGTAGAGTGATCAGAGAATGTAAACTTTGCTTTTGAGATTTATTTATGTGACCTGGTATATCATCAAGATTTCTAAAGTGCCAAAGAAGGCCAAAAAAAAAAAAAAAGATATCTTCTCTGCATGTAGGATGTAAATGACTTGTTGATTATATATTGTTTGAGTCTTCTACATCCTTAGTTGGTTTTTGACACTTTGACATGGGCCAAGGAGTCATTACAACAGATGCCACATCTTCAATTCTTGTCTTCTTTTCATGAACTCCTTCCTTTGACTTCTGGAATCATCCATCTCTCCGTGCTTCAGTTTATGCTCTTAATAGACTTCTGTAGAGTAGGAGTAATGATACCTGACTGTAAGATTGTTATTAGAATTAAATAAGATGACAGTTACAAAGTGATTAGTACAGTGTTTGGCAATTATACTGAGACATGATGGTTAAAAGCAGGGTTATGGATGCAAGCCAACCTGAATCCCAGTAGCCTCATACTAGCTGAAAGACCTTGGGTGTGCCACCTAACAGATCTGAGCCTTGGATTTCTTTCTTTGTTTGTTTTAAAGATTTTAAGTAATCTCCACACCCAATGTGGGGCCCAAATGCACCACCCTGAGATCAAGAGTCACATGCTCTCCCTGTGTGTGTGTGTGTGTGTGTGTGTGTGTGTGTGTGTGTGTGTGTTTGTCTACCAACTGAGCCAGCCAGGTACCCCCAAGCCTCAGATTTCTAATTGGAGAAACAGATTCCATAGCACTCCTAAGGCCACAAGTCAGAGATAACCAGTTTGCATTTTGCCTTCCAGGCATTTGGATATATATATAATTTTTAAAAATCTGATACATGTTTTCATAGTTTCGTATCCTTTCTTTTTTTTTTTTTAAAGATTTTATGTATTTATTTATTCAGAGAGAGAGCATGAGGGGGCAATAAGGAGAGGGACAGAGGGAGACAGAGAATCTCAAGCGGGCTTCCTGTTTAGCATGGAGCCTGATGCAGGGCTAGATCCCACAACCCGGAGATCATGACCCGAGCCGAAACCAAGAGTTGGATGCTCAACCAGCTGAGCCACCTATGTGCCCCAGTTTTGTATCCTTTTTAATGGAACTCTTTAGAGGCATAATTTTTAATGGCTCTCATTGTTGTGTTAAAATGAGTTAAAAGTAACTCATGTTATATTTCTTTGTAAAAACAAAATATTAAATTGCAATCTACCAGCAATTAATAACTAAGCCATAGAAGAATCATATGGATTAATTTCTCGGTACCGATTTTGAAACCTATGTGTTACGGGTGGAATTGTGCCTCCCCCCACCCCCGAAAGAGATATTTTGGAGTCCTTAATCCCTGTACTTCAGATCATGACCTAATACGGAGATAGGGTCTTTACATAGGTACTCAGGTTACAGTGTGGTCATTAGAGTGGGCCCTAATCCAGTATGACTGGTGTCCTCATAAGAAGGGAGAAATTCGGACACAGAGACAGACACACACATTCACACACACACACACACACACACACACACACACAGACACACACAGGGAGAATGCCACGTGAAGATGAAGACAGAGACAGGGGTGATGCAGCAGAGGCCAAGGAATGTCAAAGGTTGCCAGCAAACCACCAGAAGCTCAAAGTGAGGCATGGGAGAGATTCTCCCACACAGCTCTCAGAAGGAACCAACCCTTACTTCACCTTCATCTTGAATTTCTAGCCTCCAGAACAGTGAGACAATAACTTTCTCTTGTTTAAGTCACTCCATTTGTGGTACTTTGTTACAGCAGCCCTGACAAACCAATACATTACCTGCTGCTAAGAATTCTAAGGACCTGCGTGCTACCAAGTTTGTGTCTTGAAAACAGTTTCCAGGGTTGTGCTATCTAGTTCATCTCATTTAGGTGGGTTAGTAAAATGAAAACAAAGAGCAGCCGGTGACGTCTAAGGGAGCATAGTTATCTGCCACACATTCGGGATGACTTAACTACTCCATTATCTCAAAATCTTTTTCCCCCCAAATCTTTTTATTACAGAAAATTTCTAAGAAAAATATAATGAGCTTATTTAAGTATTGCTGAGATTCAATATTAGTCACACATGGTCAATTTTGATTCCCCCACTCAAACCCTCCCACATCAAGTTATTTTGAAGAACATTTCAGACTTTATCTTATTTTTAACAGCTTTATTGAGATCAAATTAACCTGCCATATAGTTCACCTCTTTCATGTAAAACTCAATGGTTTTTAGTATATTTACAGAATTGTGCAACCATCACCATAATCTAATTTTAGAACATTTTCATCATCCCCAAAAGAAACTCTGTATTCATTAGCTGTCATTCTCTATTCCTCTCTCAAGCTCCCAATTTTATCTGTAAATATTTCATATGTGCTTCTAGAAAGGTAGGAACTATTTTAAAAATACATAACAATATTATCACATATAAGCTTTTTAAAACAATAATTATTTAATATCAAAGATAAAATTGTGGTCACATTTTCTTGACTACTCTGTTTTTCAGCTTGCTTGAACTAGGATCCAAATAAAATCCTTACATTGCACATTGTAATTGCTTGATATATCTGTTAGTTTTCTTTTCATCTATAGGTTCTCTCTCTTTTTTTTTCCTTACAGATTTTTATTGAAGAAAATAGGTTATTTGTTCTATAAAGTTTGCTAGGGTCTGGGATTTTCTGATTGTATCCTTGTGTCATTATTTGCCATGCTCCACTATCCCATGTATTTCCTATATATAGGTAGCTGGATCTGGGATTTCAATCAGATTCAATGGTTTTTGTTTGTTTGGATAAGACTACTTCATAGGGGGCGCCTGGGTGGCTCAGGTGGTCAAGCAACTGCCTTCGGCTCGGGTCATGATCCTGGAGTCCCGGGATTGAGTCCGCATCGGGTCCCTACTCAGCAGGGAGTCTGCTTCTCCCTCTGACCCTCCTCCCTCTCATGCTCTCTATCATTCTCTCTCTCTCTCAATAAATAAAAATCTAAAAAAAAAAAAAAGACTACTTCATAGGTAGAAGCGTTGTGTCAAAATTTCTTTAAAATTTTCTTTTATTGTGAAATACATCATACCTGCAGCAGTGTATAAAAATAGTTATATAGTTTTAAAAAGAATAATAAAACAAACATCCAGCATCCATTGCAGGTTAAAACAGTAAGAGTATTGCCAGGTCCTTAGAAATACCCAGCCTGCCTTCTCTAATGAAATCTCCAATTAAATTCTTCTCTTCCCACCCCATTCTAGAGGTAAACACTATCCTGACTTTTGTGATAATTATTCCTTCAACTTTCTTTATACCCTTTATGAATATATTCCTAAAAAGAATATTGTTTGGTTTTGCCTTTAGGTCTATTATTCCATGATTTGCCTAACAGCCCCCCTCAACACTGTTTTGAGATTCATCCATGTTGCTTCAGATAACTGTAGTTCATTCATTTTCACTGTTATATAGTATTTCTTTTTTTTTTTTAAGATTTTATTTATTTATTTGACAGAGAGAGACACAGCGAGAGAGGGAACACAAGCAGGGGGACTGGGAGAGAGAGAAGCAGGCTTCCCACCGAGCAGGGAGCCCGACTCAGGACTCGATCCCAGGACCCCGGGATCATGACCTGAGCCAAAGGCAGATGCTCATCAACTAAGCCACCCAGGTGCCCCAGTGTTATATAGTATTTCATTATATGAATATACTAGCTTATTCTTTTGTAGTGGATATTTAGATTGTCCCCAATTTTTTGACATTACAAACAATAATGCTATGAACATTTTTGTGCATGTCTCCTTGTGCATGTGTGTAGAATTTCTTTAAGGTATATATATATATATATATATACGCCTTAGAGAAAGACAACTTGTTTGTCTCTTTGCTTGTTTTGTTTCCTAAATTCCACATGAGTGAAATCATATGGTATTTGTCTTTCTTTGTCTATTTCACTCATTTGTTATTTGACTAATTTCCTTCCCTCTTACCACTTCTCGTAGAAATTTCTGCCTTGTGCCCAAGATTCTTTGAAGAAGCATCATATCTTCATGATTTTGTGTTCTTGAACCTTGCTCCACACAAGCGGATATTCTGCAAACTTGCAATCATCAGTTTCTTTTAAAGCTTGCAGTAATCAATTTATAAATAAAAGGTAATGCATTTTGGAGCACTGGGTGTTATGCACAAACAATGAATCATGGAACACTATATCAAAAACTAATGATGTAATGTATGGTGATTAACATAACAATAAAAAATTTTAAAAAAAGGTAATGCATTTGATCTTGGCAGTTAGAAGGTTTACAGCCCATTTTTCTTCTCATTACTAGCCTGCTTCATTGCTTTTATCTCTTCATGCCTCACTTAACTCATGCCTCTTCCTCTAGTTCTTTGTTGGATCCAAGGTAGACACCATTTTTTAAAAACTATTAATTGTGATAAAATGCACCCAGATGATATTTACCATCTTAATCATTTTTTCAAATGTACAGTTCAGTAGCGTTAAGTACATGCAGATGGTTGTGCAACCAATCTCCAAAACCCTTTTCATCTTGCAAAACTGAAACTCTGTACCCATTAAACACCAACTCTCCATTCCCCCCCTTCCCTCCCACCCATGGCAATCACCATTCTACTTTCTGTCTCTATGAATTTGACTGCTCTAGGTACCTCATACAAGTAGAATCATGCAGTGTTTGTCTTTCTGTGACTGGCTTATTTTACTTAGCATGTCCTCAAAGTTCAACCACATTGTAGCACGTATTAGAATTTCCTTATTTTTTTAAAAGTCTGAATAATAGCTCTTTGTATGTATATACCACGTTTGTTTGTCCATTCATCTGTAGATGGGTATCTGGGTCGCTTCTACCTTTTGACTATTGTGAATAATGCTGCTATGAATGTGGGTGTACAAATCTCTCTTCGTGACCCTCTTTCAGTTCTTTTGAGTGGAACTGCTGGATCATATGGTAATTCTATTTTTACTTTTTTGAGAAACTGCCATACTGTTTTCCACAGTGGCGGCATCATGGGAGACGCTTTTGTTTCCGTCATACCCTATGGGGTAAAAATTATTGTGCTATAGACTACCGCGGAGGGAAGGATTGTATGACCAAGAATGAATACTGCCAATTATCATGCTTTATTAGAAAATTATTTACATAATTAAAAGCATGGAATTCCTAGAATTGGGATTCACCTTATAAACCATTTGGTCCACTCCCCTCATCTACAGGTGAGTTAGCGGGGACCGAGAGGGCAAGCGGCTTGTGAGGTCAAAGGGCTAGCTAAGGGAAGACTCAGAACCAGCGTCCAGGGTTTTCCAATCTTCAACTTACTGCAAAGAAAATAATTTTCAACTGGAGATATATATTCGAAGAAGAACAAGAATTATGGAATGGATAATTCAAAACATCCTCTGTGTGTTTTGCTTTTGTTTCTATGGCTGGTTTTTAGCCTCCCTAATTGCCTTGGTTGACATTGAAACCGAGCTTGCCTTTCTCGTTGCCGCTATTGACTAGGTCCTGAGCATCCTTGGAGATGGAGGGGGAGACAAAGAAAACCAGTCCGTAATTAGGATCCACTGAGTTCGAAATGCGACCCCCTGCTCTTCCGCGCGCTACCCAGGGCTGCGGCTGTGTGGCGCGGATTTAGCTGCCATCCCGGGGCCTCAAAGAACCCCGCGCACGAGGAGGACGGTTTCTGGCTCTCTGCTGTCCCCAAGCTCCGGGATCCATACGGGAGGGTTCAGGGACTCCCGGGGGTGGGGGGGAGGAGAGCAAGGCAGAGCCCTTGCCGCGCCCCCTCCCCAGCCACCGCGACGCAGCTCCGACCACTTCCCCGGCGGAACGGCGCCCGATCTCCCCCGTCACAGTCGGGGAGCTCCGGGCGCCGCGGAGCGCGGGCTGCGGACCACGGCGGGCACGTGGGCTCGGCCGCAGCGCTGCGCCAGGCACCGGCTCCCCGGCTCGGCCCAACCTCTCGGCTCCCGCCTCGGCCCCTGCCGGTGGGGAGAGGGATCCTCCCCCCTTCCACTTTGCACCAGTCCGAGGGAATTTGCGGTCGGTGACGCGCATCCTTAAGCGAGCCACCTGCAGCGCGGGGCGCGCCGCTCTGGGCGGCATCGCAGGGCTGGGCCGGCGCGGCCTGGGGACCCCGGGCTCCGGAGGCCATGCCGGCGTGGGCGCGCCGTGGCGGCCGGCTGCCGCTGCTCGGTAAGGCCCCGCACGCCCGCTCGCAGCCCCCCGCAGCCCCCGGCGCGGCCCTCGCCCCCACCCCGCACTGTGGACCCGGGCGCGCGCCTCCCGGTCCCCGCCGCCTCGCTCCTCCCGGAGCTCGCTCTTCCCTCGCTCCCGCGCCCCTCCCCTCTTTCGCGCCCTCCCGGCTCGCCCCGAACTTGTCCGCGGCCCCCGCCTGCCCATCCCACGGCGTCCTCCCTCTTTTCTAACGCCGCCGCTCCGGCTCGGCCCGCGTCCCGAACGGCGGCCCGGACTCCGCGGGCGGCCTCCCGACGCGCTGCCCGGGGCCGGGGCCGGGGCCGCGCCAGCCGCCTGCCCCTCCCGGCGCCCGCGTCGCCGCCCGCTCGGCCCCCGCGCTGGGTGGTGGGCTGTCCGCCCGAGGCCGCGGCCCGGACGGTGGCCCCAGGTGGCTCCGGACCGCGCCTGGACCGACCCCGGAGACCGGAGACTCCCGGGTGGCGTCTTGGACTCTTCTTTTGAGGTTCTGATTTACGGAGTGAACTCTGAGGGGGAAAGGCGCCCGCGTTCTCCCCCAGAATTAGTCATCCCGAGTTAACGACCCCCACCCGCGCCGAATTTCGGTGGGAGCAACGAATAGCTACTTCGGAAATGTTATGGAAACAGGATTTACATATGAAAATACTAGCTGCCCCTTCTAACTATACTCGATTTTTATCCCGGCGTTAAACCCCAAGGGGGTTTTCAAGGACTCAGCTGACTGTTCCCAAATAATCTCCTGGATGGCATAGTCGGCAATGTGAGAAAAGAAAAAAAAAAAATCCCTTTTAGATCCATCTCATCGATTCGGAAAGATAAGAGGGTTGGTTTGCATTTAGGGTGAAGGAGACATTTGTGGGAGCCTTGGATCCATGTCCAGTCCTGCAACCTTGGGACTGGCACTCACCGCCCCCGCCCCGGCGTCCTCCTCGGTCTCAGTCCAGTGGGGGTGCCCGGGTGTCTCCGCCAGCTCCAAAATTCGAGCATTCTAACTTGAAGTCTTTGTGGTACATAGAGAAACTATTTTCATAATAGACGTGCAGGAATTATGTCCAATAGCTTTTTGTTAAAAATAATTCAGAATTAGTAAGAAATGTAACATAAGGGGGAGAAGAGTGGGAAAACAGACCTTTTGCATTTCTTAAACATTTACCTTTGCTAATTGGTAAATATGTACATTTCAAATGGACCGTACAATATGTTTTTCAGTCTATTAATACAAAAAGCTGGCTCTCTGTTACCTATGACATTAAGTAGTAAGTGAATTTTTCAATAGCATACAGAGGCTTACAAAGATTCATACTTGCAACTATATTTAAACTGCACTGAATTCCTTTATATTTAGGAACAATCTCAGAAATTTCTACATCTCGTTCCAGATTTTTCTAAATGAGGTATAATTTGCATACAGCAAATATGCACCCATCTTAAGAGTACGATTCCATTAGTTTTTATGTGAATGTACCTACAGAACCTTGGATATAGATAGATAGCAATTCTACCCCCACCCCCTCTCAGTCAATATCCCCCCAAAGGTAGCCACCACTCAGACTTTTAATACCATCCCTTTTCCTGTTTTTGCCCTTCATGTAAACCAAATCATCCTATGTACTCTTTTATGTCCAGCTACTTTCACTCAACTTTGTGATTAGGAGATTCAACCTTGGTCTCAGTAGCAATGGGTTGTTTATTTATTTTTTTTTTTTAAACTGCTGAGTGCTATTTCTAAGTATCAGTATACTATACAATTTATTTATCCATTCCGTTGTTGAAGAACATTTAGGTTGCTTCCAATTTTGTTCAATTAGGAATGACTCTGCTGTGAACATTGTTTTACATGTTTCTGGGGGACATAAATACTCATTTTTTTAGGGTGCTACCCACCAGTAGAATTCCTAGGTCATAGATTCAGTTTTGGTAGAAACTGTCAGTTTTCTAAAGTGGCCCTACCAACTTACATTCCCTCTGGCAGCTTTTGGGAGTTCCAGATCCTCACATCTTTACCAATACTTGGTATTACAGATTTTCTTGAGCAAAGGAGCAGAACATGAGAAACTTAAAGTGAGGACTTCAAAATATTTAAAAACTTTAAATTCCTTGAATTATAAGATGCAACCCCCATTTCCCTTATATTGTTGGCTCTACCTCTCATGAATAATGATGAAGCTTTCTAAGTAGGATTTAAAGAATGGAAACGTGCTCTCCACGGTCTTAACTGCATTATGTGCTGAGACTGGAGAAGAGGAGGGGGATTTTCAATATTTCAATTGGTATGATGTTGTCTCCTTCATTCATGTCGGAAAATTCATAGTCAGAGCCTTGAATTACACATTTTATTGTCATCCTCTGCCCTTGTTGCTTTTCTTGCTTTATTTGCCTTCTTGTGAACCACTAGCCTGAGGGGAGATGACTCAGGAGGAGGTGGAGGGAAGGGACGCTGGGCAAAAAATAAGTTTGGATTAGATGGGACACCAGACTTGGTGGCCTGATAATCAGATCCCCTTTGATTCTAAAAGTCTAGGTCTAATTGTTGCTGTCATATAAGTTTAGATCGGCTGTCCATTTCTTCTTAGGTACTTCACATCGACCCATAGTAAATTATCTCTGAGGCTGAGTTGTGAACTCTTTGCCTTCCATGAAAGAGTGGCTCTACTTTTTATAACTAAAAAGGCACTCTCAGGAATTCCTGGTTATTAATCAGGATTTTGTCATTGTTGTTGTTGAGTTCTCCTGTCGTTGAACTGCAAAACAATCAGGTGATCAGATAGTAAATGTGGAGGAGGAAGACTTTACTTATATTCCAGAGAGGACTTCGGGTAAGAAAGTTGAGGAGGAAGCATGCATAAGAAAGAAGAACATTTTTTTATCTGATAAAATTTTATTGAACACGTATTTCTGTGCTGGGCACAAGGGGTACAAGGATGAAAGAGACTGAGGATAAAGGAACTTACATATAAGAGCTAATTCTATTCTATTTAAGAAACGCATGGTCAGTGCCTTTCCCCAGGAAAAGCACTTCAGCACAAAGCTGCCTTTGAGTTAGTTAAACCTTCCAACATGGTTGTTCTCACCACTAAATATCTGTAGATGAAAAATAGCATGCTTCCATGAAGGAAACTTCAACCAGCTCACAATGGGAATCCCAGGTTTTTTGGTTCCCTCAAACCACTTAAACATACATATACTGTATTTAATGGTTGTGGGAAAGAAACTGCTCTTCCATTGAAACTAAAACAAATGGACTGTTCTAGAGTTCAATATGGCCATCTTTTGGGTCTTGGGAAGAAGACATTTCCTAAATGGTTCTTTGAGCAAAGCTTATCCACCTCACTTTACTCCCAGAGAGCATCTCTCTCCCTTGCGAAGCCCACAGGAAGTCTCAGTGCTAGCACTTTCTCCACAGTTCTTTTTGTTCCTGTCATCTTGTCACTCTTCAGTGAAACTCAGCAAGCAGTGTGACAAGAGCCCTTAACGTTCAATGTTCAAGATTACAAGCGTGCCGACTCCCCAGACACCCACCAGATACTGCCTTCATCTTTGGGTAAAGATTCTGATTTGACAAAAAGCAAATAACCTCAAAAGTATTGTATTGTATCATTTTTCTTGATGTTGAAAGGGACCTTGTGGAGACAGGAGTAAGAATTTGGGGGGGCGGATATGAGGGATTGAAAATTAGCTTAGCCTGCTTTATAATTTGTGTATCTTGGTCTTGCCCCCGTGTTCTATCCTTCATTCACTCCGAAGTAACAGACTCTTGTGAATCTCACTGTAGGTGGTTTGTCTGAATAGAGCTTCTTGGTTTTTGTCAGGTGACATGGTGATCTTAAGACTTTTCCATGACTCCCAAAAGAGCCTTAGCTACTGCTTAGTTAGGTAGCCATAGTCATGTGGCCAAAGGTTTTTCTGTCTTTTGGAGGGGGGTGGCCTATGAGCTTTATACGTAGGTGACTTACTTACATGTGGTTGCTACCTTCTATGGCCATACGATCAGCGGTCCTCAAGTGATAAAAGCTTTTGTAGAACTCACTGAAGGTCGTTAATTAGAATCATGCAGTTCTGTTCTATGGGTACCAACACATGTGGAGGAAATTTAAAAATAATATGAAGTACACACACAGTGTTCTTTTGTGGCTAGAGGAATTGCATAAGATCCTAAAAGAGGAACTATTGTTATTTTTTAGGTTTAAACAGTAAAATATTTTTTTCGCTGCTGTCATTATAAGTCAAATGGTAGCCAAGAGTCCTCCAAAAAATTATTTACAGTCTACACTAAAACAGGATATTGTCATTATTTATACAAACTGTTATGTTTGGATTATAAGATACTCACTGAACTCCGTCTTCAAATGCTTTGCTACTTGAGTTAGGATTTTCCTAATGGTAAGGATTCTGTTCTTGGAGGCAATGCAGATAGATAGATATATTAGGAATAACAAGACAGTTAGGAAACATGTGTTCTTTCCTCTGGCAGGGAATTTCTCTGCGCTTAAGTTCCTCATTTGTAAAAAGGAGATAAGCAGTCTCTTACTCCTTCATCAGATAATTCCTGTAAGGTACAGCTGCATTCCTTGTTAGGCAGGTGCTTTGCAGAACGGGAAGTATATAACGTCTGAAGAAATCATTAGGATTTAGAGTCCCAGGATTTTCCTCCTTCCCTTCTTAGACACTTTGGAGCACTGCCTTTATCTAGGACTTGTGTAAGTCCCCCGTAGTACTGGTTCCTGCCCTCAAAGAGCTCACAGTCTAATGTTGGGGGTGTTGGCAGGAAAAGGTCAGGCATATTAAAGGGAAATTGCAGTGCAATTTTGGAAATATGCACAGAGACTGATCCTGTAACCCAGACTGAGAAAGTAAGGCAAGGGTTCCAAGCGGAAGTCCTGCCAGAGCCGGGACTGAAAGATAAGGAAGAGTTGACGGGGAAAGGGGAGGAGAAGGACGTTCCAGGCAAACTGGACAGCAAGGAAAAGGTAGAGAGGTAAGAAACATGCAGTAGATGGAAAAGTATAGTTCCATTCTGGGTTGCTGAAACACAATGTACAAGGCTTCTGGGACAGAGTAGCTATCATTTGAAAAGTTGTAATTCAGAAAATTGTTGGAAGACTGTTCAGTGGATAGCTTTCAGAAAACATTCTGGGTTACCAGAGGCTCTGTGTGTAATGTGTAAGGAGTGTTTTGGTGATGTGATGAGGGACTCGGACTTTATCATGTAGCCCAAGAGTTTCTGGATGGAATTCGGTTATCCACTGTATTCCTCAGGGTGTGTGTGTGTGTGTGTGTGTGTGTGTGTGTGTGTGTGTGTTTTGGAGAGAGGATTAATTGTATCCATCAGATTTTTCAAAGGGGTCTGTGACTTAAAGAGTAAGCATCATTGCTGTAGGTTGTTGAGGGGTTAAGCAGAGGGGTGACATGCTCTGATGCGTATTTTAGAAAGAGATTTCTGTAGACAGGATAGATGTCAAGCTGACGGGTCCACGGCAGGGAGGCCAGCTAGGAACTTGTGGGCAGTCGCCCAGGCCAGAGATGACTAGAGTTTGAATTGGGGCAAGGATAATAGAGATGTAGAGCTGCACACAGATTTAGGAATTACCAAGAGGTTAAAATGTCAAGGCTTGGCAACGGCCTGGCTGATGGGAAGTGAGGGAGGGGAGGAGTCAAAGATGGCTTCTGGGTTTCTGGCTTCGGTGACAGTAGCTTTGTTGCCACTACCTGAGAGGGAAGAGAAAGGAGAGAGTAGGTTTAGGAAGGACGAAGGAGAGTTTAGGAAGGACAAAGTGGGTTTAAGGTTCCTGGGGCTGCCCAGATATGTAGCGATACACACTGGAGGGACGAATTCAAAACTCATGAGCAAACAGATGGCAGTTAAAATCGTGAGAATTTTCAGAAAAAAGAGCATAGAATGAGTGGAGGGGATGAGACCTTAGAGCTACCCACTTCTAAGGACTAACACTCCTGTATGTCTCCTCCTCTCCAGTAACAGTGCTGACTCTTTCTGGCCACCAGAATGCTGTGTGTGTGTGTGTGTGTGTGTGTGTGTGTGTGTGTGTGTGTTGCAGGGGGTGTTCCCCACACCAAGCAATTCTCAGACACCAGCAGATGTCCTATAATTTCACTCAATTCTGACACTATCTACCTGGAAACAGCATCAGATCCCACAGGTGAGGGGTTCAGATCCTTCCTCTTGCCACTTCAGACGTCCATCCCAGGTCCGGGCTGTCCCCTGGACTTCAACCACGGGCTAGCAATCAGAGGTTTTCATGACCTCCCCTCCTTCAGGTTTGATCAATTTGCAACAGTAGCTCACAGAACTTACACAAGCATTTTACCTACTAGATTAACAGTGTGTTATAAAAGGCTCTAACTCAAGAGCACCCAGATGAAAGAGATGCATTAGCGTAAGGTGTGTGGGAAGGGGGCGGGGCTTCCACACCCTCTCCGGGAAGCCCCTCTCCTTGCACCACCACATACGGGCTTGCCAACCTGGAAGCTCATCAAATCTCCCAGTCCGAGAGTACTTCTGGAGTTTAATCAGCAGCTCCCCTTCTTCCCAGAGGTCAGTGGGTGGGACCAAAAGCTCCCACCCTCTGATTACTTGGTCTTTCTGGCTATCAGCCCCATCCTGAGGCCATCTAGGGACCCCACCCTAAGTCACCTCATTAGCATCAGCTCCAGTGTGCGCTCAAAAAGGGCCCACCATGGATAACAAGACACTCCTATCACTTGGGAAATTCTAAGTGTTTTAGGAGATTTGTGCCAGGAACCAGGACTAGTCAAATATATTTATTATACCACACCAGTCTGGTCTACTGCCCTCTTCTACAGCAGGTGAGGGAAATGGGGTCCAGAAAGGTTAAAGGACTTGCTGAAATTCAAAGTCATCCAAGCAGGTAACTCTCAAAAGAGGGGCTTGGAACTCAGACCTCATAAGTCTTCTCCAGGTCTCTGTGTTTCCCAGGAGACTCAGCTTGGAGAACCCGAAAAGGAGGCGCCCTGACAGTCTCTGATTTGTTTTATGTCTAAATCCATCACCCTTTCTGTGGAGGAGATTTTTACTTTTACCTAAAATTTTATTTTTGATTGTTGCTAATTTTTTTTTCTCTTACCTCCACCCCCACCCCAGCCCTGTCTCTTCAAAGCACACCACTTTGGGGACACTTTTCCAATTCCAAAGCTGTTGTCATTGCTCAGACTGTGTTTGGAACTGGACTCTGGGAAGTGCTACCAGGGTTTGGGAATGGATTCTCATTAAGAACCTTAATCTCAATGGTGGCAAATTCTTCCTTTGGCTTTTTAAAAAAGTCAGGTCTATTAAGGTACTATTTTCATATTGCAAATTTTACCCTTTTTAGTGTACGGTTCCCTGAGCTTACCCAACAACTATCATCATATAACTAGCACCACTATTAAGATACAGAACATTTCCATTCCCCCCAAAACTTCTCTTATTCTTCTTCATAGTTAATCAACCCCAATACCCACCTCCAACCTCTGGTGACCAATAATTTCTTTTCTGTCCCTATAATTTTTCCTTTTCCAGAATGTCATGTAACTGGAATTTTATACTATGTAGACTTTTGAGTCTGTTTCTTCACACAGCATAATTATTTGAGATTTATCCATCTTGTTACATATGTCAGTACTCAAAAACCAAAACTCAGTCAAGTACCATTGAAGATCTAGTAACTTTTATTAAATGCTTCATGAATTGGACAGCGCCCATCTAACGATTAGAGGGGAACTCCGGGAGCTATACAAAACAGAAGGATTTTATAGATAGACATGGGATGGAACAGTTAGCAAAAGAAAAGAAAAGATTGCTTCACACAAGGTCACCTTCCCTTAGGGAGACATACAGGGTGTCTTGTTAGGTGGATTACTTCGTCTTTCTTTGGGGCATGGAGAGGGCCCTTGTGACAGATTAACTCATTGGAGCTGACCAGAAAATTTCTGAGTGGCTAGTTAAGACTACATTTCTAGGGAAGGTTGAAATTGCCATTAGGTTAGGTATTAAGCCCTGGTTTGGTGACTTGGCCATAGCATGAATAACTCTGTTTTGGGCCTGTGGTTTTCTTTTTAACAGTACTTTTTTCCATTCTTTTGCTGAGTAGTATTTCATTGTTGGATGTGCCACAGTTTGTTTATCCATTAACTAGATGAAGTTCATTTGTTTGCTTCTAGTTTCTGGCAGTTATAAATAAAGCTGCTATAAATAATTGAATATAAGTTTTGGTGTGAGCATTGGTTTTAATTTCTCTTGGGTAAACACCTAAAAGTGGCAGTGTATTGCTGGAATGTATGCTCAGTGAATATTCAACTTTATGAGAAACTGCCAGTTTCTCAAAGTGATTGGACCATTTTTCATCCCCACTAACAATGTGTGAGAGTTGCAGTTGTTCAACGTCATTGTCATCACTTGGAATGGTCAGTTTTTTGTCTTTGTTTTTTAACCCTTCTCATAGGGGTGTGGCAATGTGTCATGGTGATTTTAATTTGCATTTACCTAATGACTAATGATGTTGGTCATCTTTCTATGTGCTTAATTGTCATCCTGTATTATGTTTGGTGAAGTGTTTCCTAAGATCTTTTGCCTATTTTTTTTTTTTTAAATCAGGTTGTTTGTTTTGAAAATACTTTTTTCTAGTCTATGGCTTCTCTTTTCATTTTTTTTTTAAGGGAGCTTCTCTTGGGGAGCAGAAGTTATTAGTTTTGACGAAGTCCACTAGTGGAAAAATTAGCCCTAGACTAAACACTGCTCTGGTCCTACCTAACTGAGCTTAAAGAAAGACCTGAAAGGAACAAAGTGTCTACAATGAACTTAACTACATCCCATAAAAATGTTCAAAAATATGTAATAAATACATCTGACACCAGGTGAAATTCACAATGCCTGGTTTCCAGTCATAAATTAATAGACAAACAAAGGATTAAAAATTCAACCCACAGAGAACAACCAGTCATCCAAAAGGGACCCAGTAATGACATAGAATATAAAATTAGTAGACAAAACATTAAAATAGTTGTTATATTATATTCCACATGGTTCTGAAACTAGAGGAAAGATTAGATGTGTTAAGCAGGAACACAGTAAATATATTTAAAAAAATCACAGAAATTGGACTTCTAGAGATGAAAATTGCAATTACACTGGAAGGAGTCGACAGCAGATTGACTGCAGAAGAAAAGATTAGTGAACTTGAAGACAGCAATAGAAACAATCCAAAATGAACAGAGAGAAAAGACAAAATAAAATGAACAGAGAATCAGTGAGAACTTCAGCTGGTCAAATAGACATGTAAGTCTGCTGTCAGAATGTGTCCTTTTTTTCTGGATGCTTTTAAGAGTTTCTCTTTATCATTGGCTTTAAGCAATTTGATTATAATGTACTTTTCGTAGTTTTTTTTCTGAGTCATGTGTTTGGGTTTTGTTGGGATTCTTAGATCTGTGGGTTTATCATTTACATCAGATTTGGACATTTTCTCCATTATTTCATCAGCTATTTTTTCTGACCTCCTTTTCCCCATTCTTTCCAATGACATGTATATTTGACCTCCAAAAGTGAGTAAAATATAAGACTTTTTATTGTCTAAACCCCTTTGAAAGATAATTGACTGTTTAAGGCAAAATAATAACAGTGACTTGTTGGGTTTATAACTTATGTTGAAGTGCAATGTATGATAGCAATAGCACAAAACCTGGGAGGGATGAAATTGAAATATACTATTGTAAGATCCTTATATTATATATGAGGTGGTATAACAGCACTTAAAAGACTGCATTAAGGTAAAGATGTATACTATAAACCTTAAGGCAAGTGCTAAAATAACAAAACAAAGCATTATGGCTAATAATCCGAGAAATGAGATGAAGTAGAATCATAAAATATCCTCACTTATTCCCAAAGGAGGCAGCAGATTGACTGCAGAAGAAAAGATTAGTGAACTTGAAGACAGCAATAGAAACAATCCAAAATGAAGCAGGCAGAAAAAGAGGAAAAGGGAAAAAAGAAGAGATGGAACAGATAGAAAACAAAGAATAATATGATAGATTTAAACCTAAGCATATCAATAATTTTATTAAATTTAAATAATCTACACATCACAATTAAAAGGTTGTCAGACTTGGTAAAAAAAAAAAAGCAAGTCCCAACTATATGGTACATAAATAAAGCCAAACTTGGATATGAAGACACAAAAACGTTAAAAGTAAAAGGATGGGGAGGAGGAAATCCCATGTCAACACTAAGGAAAAGCTGGAGAGACTAAATAACAGACAAAGTACATTTCAGAGCAAAGAATATTAGTAGGGGCAAAAAGTCATATCATAATGCTATAAGGCTTGGATCATCAAAAGGACATAAAAATCTTAAACATTTATGCATCTAATAGCAGAGTTTGAAAATACATGGATCAAAATCTGATTGAACTGCCAAGAGAAATGGACAAATCCACAGTTATATTTAGAGAGTTCAACACTCCTTTGACAATTGATAGAAAAAAAAGAAATCAGTAGTTTATAGAAGACTTGAACAACAATATCAACCAACTTAATCTAATTTACATTTATAGACTATTCCACTCAACAAGAGCTGAATGTACATTCTTTTCAAGTGCACACAATATACTTATCAAGCTGGGCCATATTCTGGACCATCAGACAAGCTTCAGTAAATTTTAAAAGATTCAAGACATACAAAATATATCCTGTGACTTCACTGGGAATTAAATTAGAAATTAATAACAAAAAGATATATGGAAAGTCCTCAAATATTTGGAAACCAAAGAACACATTTCTAAATAATCCATGGGTCAAAGAAATAACCAAAAGAGAAATGAGAGTGTATATTGAATTGAATAAAAGTGAAATGCATTATATTGGAATTTGTGGGATGTTCCTAAAACAGGAGTAAAGAGGAATATAGTATTAAATTATTAATTATTAAATGGTTAGTAGCCTTAAATTTTAATGCTACAAATTCAAACTAATGAACTAGAATTCAAGCAGAAGCAAGGGGGGGAGGGGAACAACAAATTAAACCCCATGTAAACAAAAGAAAGGAAACAAACATGATGAAAGTGAAAAATCAATGAAATAGGAAAAAAGGAGAAAATCAATTGCAACCAAGATGAATAAAAGATCAGTAATATTGCTAGACTCCTAACCAAACTGATTAGGAAAAAAGAGAAAAGACACAAATTTCCAACATCAGGAATAAGAGAGGCAACATCACTACAGAATCTATAGATACTAAAAGGATAATATGGAAATATTGTTAACAACTTTATGCCTATACTTTGACAACTTCCATTTAATGGAAAAAATTCCTTGAAAGATACATACTACCAAAGTTTATTCAAAGAAAATTGATAACCTAAACAATGCTATACCTGTAAAGAAATTGAATTTGTAGTTAAAAATATTCCTGCAATGAAAACTACTGGGGCAGATGGCTTTACTGGGGAATCCATCAAATATTTAAAGAGGAAATAATACCAAATCTGTACAAATTTTTCCAGAAAATTTGAGAGAAGATAATGCTTCTCACCTCATTCTATGAGGCTGACTTTACTCTCATACCAAAACTGAAGATTTTAGAAGCAAAAAACAAAAATAAACCTACAGACCAATAATTACCATGAATATAAATGCAAAAATGCTTAGCAATACTTTAACAAGTTGAATTTAATCATATATAAAAAAGATAATACATCATATCCAACTGGTTTATTTCAGGAAGGCAAGGTTGGTTAACATTTGCAAATGAATCAATATAGTTCACCACATTCACAGATAAAAAAGAAAGGCCACTAAAAAAACAAAATCAAAAACAAACCTATAGGATTATCTCAATAGATACCAAAAAATGCATTTGATCAAATACAACATCCACTCCTAATAAAATTTCCCAGCAAACTAGGAATAGAAGTGATCCTCCTCCAATTAAGTAACAGCATCTATGAAAAACCTTTAGCAAACATCATACTTTTAATATCAAGTGGCTGAATATTTTCTACTAAGATCAGAAATAAGGCATGGGTGACTATTCTCACTACTTCTCTTCAAGTACTGCAGATTCTAACCAGAATAATAAGGCTAGAAAAAGAAATGAAAGGCACCCAGTTTGGAAAAGAAGAAGTAAAATTGTCTTTATTTGCAAACAACATGATCATCTATGTATAAAATCCTATAGAACTTACAAAGAAGTAATTACAACTGATAAGCAAGTTCGATGAGTTTGTAGGACAGAAGATCAGTGTAGAAATTCAATTTTGTTTCTATAACTAAGAATCAGAAATTGAAGTAAAAATGTCCAGAAAGATGAAATAGGGATAAAGAAAGGCAAGATCTGTACACTGAAAACTATAAAAAATTGCTAAGATAAATTAAAGGAGACCTAAATAAAGAGAGATGTACCATATGTATGTATTGTAAGACTCGGTATTGTTAAGATGTCAGTTTTACTCAATTGATCCAGTGAGTCGATACAATTTCTATCAAAATCCCTGCAGACCTTTTTACAGATTTTGATAGGCTGATTCTAAACTTAAAATGAAAGAGACCTACAATACCCAAAACAACTTTGAAAAGAACAAAGTTGGAAAACTTACCATCTTGATTTCAAGGCTTATTATAAAGCAAGAATAATCGAGACAATGTGGAATCGGCATCTAGATAGACAAGTAGATCAATGGAAAAGTATAAGGACTTCAGAAATTAGGAATATGCAGTCAGTCATTTTCAATGAAGGTGTAGAGGTAATTCAGTGGAGAAATCATACTCTTTCAATGAATGGTGCTGAAACAATTGAATATTCACATGTAAATATAATCATATGAAAAGTTTTGATCCATAGTCATACCATTTAAAAAGTCTACTCAGAATGGATCATAGACCTAAATGTAAAACTAAAATGTACATTTAAAACCTGAAACTATAAAACTAGGAGAAAACCTTTATAACCTTAGATGGAACAAAGATTTTTTAGATACAAAACCAAAAGCATGTTCCATAAAAGAAGGAATGATAAATTGGACATCTTCAAGATTAAGAATTTCTAGTCTTCAAAAGACAAGCCACAGATTGGCAGAAAATATTTGTCAATTACATATTTGATAAGGACTTGTATCCAGAATATATTTTTAAAAAGAACTCTCAAAACTTGAAGATGGCCATGTAAGTAAGAGGTTCCTGAACTCACTTTCTCCCCTGGACATACCAAATCTCCAGCTACACATAGAACAATGTTCTCTGAAAGAAATCCAGAAACTAGCTGAGTGACTCCTACACATCACACAAATGAAGAAAAAACCCACATAGAAATGGGTGGAAAAGGCAGAGACACATGTCAATCTCACCAGAACCCAATCTCTGACATAGCAATATACAATCGAGAGGGAACTCACAACTCTCAGCTTCTCCCTGAGGAATGAAGGGTTTGGATCCAACCTCTAGCATTCCTATCATTAAGACTTCCACTTGAGGGACAGACTCCCAAAACACATGGCTCTGAAAACCTATGGGGCTTGCATCTGTGAGACCGGCCAGATGGTAGCAAACAAAGAAACAGTTCTTTGGCCTTGGGAGGACTCCCTGTGGTTATACCCTTAGGGCTCAGTTCAGAAGCAACAGACACAAATGCTATCTCCCGGTCTTTCCCTTAAAGAGACCTGTTTGTAGCCTGAGGGCTAGGCTCCCAATTTAACACACAGCTAAGAACTGACTGTGATCCTGCCCAAGACTGTGGGGGCTGGCAAGCACCATCTCCACATTTTTCCTCTGTTAGTATCTTCCTGAAAGGAACATGTGCTCATGTTTGGAGCTCTGGATTTTGTGGGTGCCACCCAGAGGACTCACCCCTTAATTGCCTGGTGCTGGTGGCCAGCAGGGCTTGCATTGATGGGTCCCCCAAGATGGTAGCAAACAAAGAAACAGTTCCTAAGAGGCTATCCCCCAGGACTCTGTGCAAAGGGAGCAGACAGAAACTTCCAGCTCCTGGTCTTTTCCTGAAAGAAGTCTATTTGCACACTTGAAAAACTATTGCCTGAGAGTCTGGCTTCCAAACACTCTTCATCGAGGTGCTGACTGAGATCCTCCCCTTTGATACACTGACAGGTCTTGGCATACCTTCACTATTAGGAGCCAGTAAGAACAAAAAAGGTGGCTTGGACAATCACAAAAGTTTGAGAGGCAACCAAGACCTAAGCCTGGACTGAATGATAAGGTTTATCTCCTACATGAGACCACTCTGTGAAGAGTGGGAGAGGTGGCTGTTTTATCCAATGCACAGAAACCAACACAGAGAGTAAAGGAAAATGAAGAGGAGTATGTTCCAAACAAAAGAACAAGATAAAACTCCAGAAACAAACCTTAGTGAAACAAAGATAAATTGTTTACCTATAAAGAGCTCAAATTAATGGTCATTGGGGCTCCACAGAAATACAAAAGATCATGACTACTATGAAAATTGGACAATCTAGCAGAAATGGATAAACTTCTAAAAACATACAACCTACCAAAGACTGAATCATGAAGAAACAGAAAATTTGAACAGAATTACTAGGAAGGAGATTGAATCAGTACTGAAACACCTACCAACAAAGAAAATCCAGGACCAGATGGCTTCAATGATGAATTCTACCAAATATTTAAGGAAAAATGAATACCAATCTTTCTCAAATTCTTCCTCCCCAAAAAAGAACAGAAGAAAACACTTACAAACTCGTTTTATGAGGCCAGCATAACCCTGATACCAAAACCAGGCAAAGACATTACAAGAAATGAAAATTACAGATCAGTATCCCTGATGAAAATGGATGCAAAAATTCTCAACAAAATATCTGCAATCCAAGTTCAACAATACATCAAAAAGATCGTATGCCATATCTAATGGGATTTATTCCAGGGATGCTCGGATAGTTCAACATCTGCAAATCAATCAATGTGATACACCACATTAACAAAATGAAGGGTAAAAACCATATGATCATCTCAATAGATGCAGAAGAAGCTTTTTAAAAAATTCAACATCCATTCATGATAAAAACTTTCAACAAAGTAGGTTTAGACAGACTATACCTCAATGTAATAAAGGCCATATGTGACAAGCCCACAGCTAATATGTTCAGTGATTAAAAGGTAAAAGCCTTTCCTCTATCATTGGGAAGAAGACACAGATGCCTACTCTTCCCACTTTTGTTCAACATAGTACTGAAAGTTTTTGTCAGAGCAGTTAGGCAAGAAAAAGAAATAAAAGGCATCCAAATCAGAAAGGAAGAAGTAAAACTGATTCTGTTTGCAAGTGGCATGATATTACATATATAAAACCCTAAAAACTCCATCCAAAAACTGTTAGAACTAATTAACAAATTCAGTAGACTTGTAGAATACAAAATCAATATATAAAATTCAGTTCTTGGTTCTATACACTCACAACAAACTATCAGGAAGAAAGTTAAGAAAGGAATTCCATTTACAATTGCATCATAAAGAATAAAATATCTAGAAATAAATATAACCAAAGAAGTAAAAAATCTGTACACTGGAAAGTACAGATATTGATCAAAGAAATTAACTAAGACAAATAAATGGAAAGAATTTCTATGGATTGGAAGAATTAATAATGTTTAAAATGTCCATACTATTTAAAGACATCTTTAGGTTCAATGTAATCTCTATCAAAATTCCAATGACATTTTTCACAAAAATAGAAAAAACAATCCTAAAATTTATGTGGAACCACAAAAGACCCTAAATAACTAAAGCGATCTTGAGAAAGAACAAAGTGAAAGGCATCACACTTTCTGATTTCAAACACTATTAACAAGCTATAGTATTCAAAACAGTACAGTATTGGCATAAAAACAGACACATGGATCAGTGGAACAAAATAAAGAGCCCAGAAATAAACTCATGCACGTATGGTTAATGACAAAGGAGCCAAGTGTATACAATCAAGGAAAGATAATCTCTTTAATAAAAGGTATTGGGAAACCTGGACAGCCACATGCAAAATAATGAAACTGGACCACTACCTTATACCATATACAAAAATCTCAAAATGGAATAAAGACTTGAACGTAAGACCTGAAATCATAAATCTCATAGAAGGAAACATAGGGGGTAATCTTGACATCAGTTTTAGCAAGATTAGATTTTTCAGATTTGACTCCAAAAGCAAAGGCAACAAGAGCAAAAATAAATGAATGTACATCAAACTAAAGGGAAATGAAAATTGAAACCACAATGAAATATTATCTGACACCTGTTAGAATGGCCGTCATTACAGTATATAAGTTACTGAAACAGTATATAAGTTACTGAAAACAGTATATAAGTTACTGAAAAAAATAAACATAGAACTACTGTATGATCCAACAGTTCTCCTTCAGGGTACGTATCTGGAGGAAGCAAAATCACTGTCTCAAAGAAATATCTGCACCCCCATGTTCATTGCAGCACTTTTTATAGTAGCCAAGATTTGGAAACAACTTCAGTGTCCATTGATGGATGAATGGATAAAGAAAATGTGAGATAGACAGATAGATAGATATAAATCTACTATAGATACTGTTTTCCCAGTAGCTTACCACCTTACATTCCCTCCAGCAGTGCACGAGGCTTCTCTCTTGTCCACATCCTCACCACTTGTCATCTTCTGTCTTTTTAATGACGGCCATTCTAACAGGTGTCAGATAATATTTCATTGTGGTTTCAATTTTCATTTCCCTAATGATTAGTGATGCTGTCCTCCTTGGAAAAAGTGTCTGTTGATTTATTCTGCACAGTTTCCAACCAGATTTCTTTTTCTTTTCTTTTTTTTTATTGGTATTGAGATAGGTATACATCTATTTATCTAACTATGAATACTATTCCACCATAAAAAGGAAAGAAAGAAATCCTGCTATTTTTGACAACATAAATGGACCTTGAGGGCATTATGCTAAGTGAAATTAGTCAGAGAGAGTAAAACAAATACTGCATGATCTCACTTTTATGTAGAATCTAAAAAACCAAACCCACAGAAAGAGAGAATGGATTGGTGGTTGCCAGAGGCATGGGTAGGGGGCGGGAGAAATAGGTGAAGGTGGT
Source organism: Halichoerus grypus (assembly GCF_964656455.1). Classification (NCBI taxonomy): domain Eukaryota; kingdom Metazoa; phylum Chordata; class Mammalia; order Carnivora; family Phocidae; genus Halichoerus; species Halichoerus grypus. The sequence goes on from NC_135715.1 coordinate 72,534,838, forward strand.
TAAAAGGTACAAACGTCCAATTATAAAATAAGTAGATTCTAGGGATGTAATGTATAACATGGTGACTATAGTTACCAGTACTCTGTTATATATTTAAAAGTTTCTAAGAGAGTAGATCTTAAAAGTTCTCAGCACAAGAAAAAAAACTGTTCCTATGTGAAACTTATTGTGGTGATCATGTTGTAATGTATACATATATCAAATCATTGTGTTGTATACCTTAACCTCATACAATGTTATATGTTGACAATATCACAATAAAACTGGGAGAAAATACTGTCAAAACTCAATAATAAGAAAATAAGCACCCCAATTTTAAGAGATTTGATGTGGGCAAAATATGTGAACAGACACGCTGCCAAAGAATATATGGTATGTCATAGAAGCATCTGAAAGGGTGCTCAACATCATTAGTAGGAAAACAGATATTAAAACCACAATGATTTATTATATACTTACCACAATGGCTAAAATTAAAAATTCTCATCATGCCAAGTGTTGGTGAGGATGTGACTTCCAAAGCTGGAATTCCCATACAATGACAATAGGAATATAAAGTGATACAACCTCTTTGGAGAGCAGTTTGGCACTTAGAAAGAGACATAGACACCTCGCCTATGACCTGGGTGCTCCAATCCTTGGTATTTAGTCAAGAAAAATAAAAGCATATGTCCATACCAAGACTTTTATACAAATATTCATAGCAGTGTTATTTGTAAGAGGCTAAAAGTGGAAACAATCCAAATTCTATCCACACGTAAATGAATTAAAATATTGTGTTGTATCTACATAGTAGACTACTACTTGTCAGTTAAAAGGAATGAACTACTGATACATACTACAGTAGGGATGAATCTAAAAATAATACAGAGTGAAAGAAGCCAGACAAAAAAGGAAATTTCATACTATGTGATTCCGTTTATATGAAATTCTGGAAAATTCAAGCTGATCTATGGTGACAGAAAGGAGATCAGAGGTTGCTTGGCATGCGGTTGCGGGGTGAGTAGGAGGGAGGGATTACCAAGGGGCATGTGGAAACTTTTAGGGGTGAATAAGTTCACTATCTTGACTATGATGATTGTTTTACAGACAGATTTGTATTTACATCAAAACTTACCAAATTATACACTTTAAATTATGTTCAACTTATTGTATATTAATTATACTGAATAAACTATTTGAAAAAAGAGTCGGGAGATAAAAACACTAGGAAGTAGGGCAGGGAAGGTTCTTAAACTCCCTTTAATCTTTTTATTCCCCTTGGTCCCTTGAAATTGTTCTTATTTGATTTCTTTTTTTTTCCTTTCTTTTAAAAGACTAGTGGCTGGGGCACCTGACTGGCTCAGATGAAAGAGCATGCAACTTTTTTTTTTTTTTTAAGATTTATTTATTTATTTGAGAGAGAAAAAGAGACCACGAGCATGTGAGCGGGGGGAAGGCAGAAAGAGAGAGAGAGAATTCAAGCAGACTGTTAAGAGCATGCAGCTCTCAATCTCGGGGTCATGAGTTCGAGCCCCACGTTGGGTGTAGAGATAGCTTAAAATAAAAAGAAACAGAAAGAAAAGACTAGGGGCTATATTAAGGGAAATCAAAAACACATAATGACTAAATGCTGATGAAATTGTCGTAAAACAATTACATTCTCACCTTACATGTGGCTATATAAATTGGTATAGCACCTTTGAAAAACCAAATGGCAATGCATATCAAGAACCATTTAAATATATCCATTATATATGTTTATATCCTTTAATCCATAGTTCCATTTCCAGAAATGTATACTAAAGAAATAATATTTTTTTTAAAGATTTTATTTGACAGAGAGGGAGAGAGAGCACAAGCAGGGGGAGTGGCAGGCAGAGGGAGAGGGAGAAGCTTCCCGCTGAGAAGAGAGCCTGATGTGGGACTCGTTCCCAGGACCGTGGAATCATGACCTGAGCCAAAGGCAGATACTGAGCCACCCAGGCACCCAAGAAATAATATTTTAAAAGTGAAACACTTAGATAAAAAAACAGTGAAAAGCTTAGTGTAGTATTTTATTTTATTTCATTTTTTCACAGATTTATTTATTTATTTATTTATTTATTTATTTTTTATTTATTTGAGAGTGAGCATGCACATGCACATGAGCAGGGGGAGGGACAGAGGGAGAAGGAGAGAGAGAATCCCAAGCAGACTACTGCTGAGCGTGGAGCCTGACACCGGGCTCAATCTCACAACCCTGAGATCATGATCTGAGCCAAAATCAGGAGTCTGATGCTTAACTGACTGAGCTACTCAGACGTCCCTTAGTGAAGTATTTTAAATGGCAAGAGGGCAAAAAAGAAACCCTAAAATGTATAACAGCAAGGGAATGATTAGGTCATTTTTTTTAGTGCCACCAAAGGAAAGCAAATCAATTGCATCTAGTACCATAAGAAGTGCTTATATATTATTTTCAAAATCAGAATATAAAATGATTTCTACTCGATTAATGCAATTAGTTAACTATGTTCACAGATGGGAAAGGTTCTAGAGAAATGAAAATGGTTTATTTGTTAGGATGTCAGGATTTAGGGTGAATTTTCACTTACAGTTCTACTTGTATTGCTATGACTTCTTTAATAAGTAATAAAATAATAAAGACAGATGAAAACAAACCAGTGAATGTGTCTTAATATGTAGTTCTCATAGCTACGATACTGAGATTTTAATCAGATTACAAGGTACAAAGATGGGGGCGCCTGGGTGGCTCAGTCGTTAAGCGTCTGCCTTCGGCTCGGGTCATGATCCCAGGGTCCTGGGATCGAGCCCCGCATCGGGCTCTCTGCTTGGCCGGGAGCCTGCTTCTCCCTCTCCCACTCCCCCTGCTTGTGTTCCCTCTCTAGCTGTCTCTCTCTCTGTGTGTCAAATAAATAAAATAAAATCTTTAAAAAAAAAAAAGGTACAAAGATGGTTGAACACATACATTTACCTTCCACCAAGAGTTCACTCAAATGACAAAATTTTTTAAAGACATAAATTTAAAAGGACAAAGACACTGGAGAGGCAGAAAATAAAATTTAGAGAGATTTAAAACACATGAAGAAAGCTGAATCAAAAGGTGCAGGATGAGAAAGCTGAAAAGCAACCTGATTTCCATTGTAGGACACCCCAAAAGAGCGTAAGTTGCCAGCACCAGCTCCCAGAACCTGGGCAGCCAACGTGAGAGAGGACTCTTCTCTGGGGGATCTGGATTAGCCCATGAGAAACTCTAAAGGTAACCATATAGAGAAGTGGGGCAGCAGGTCACACGGTGCCCACAGAGCTTACAATGAACACTTTGGACTTCATTCTTATATATGAGCACACTGTCAAGGATCATCAGTCATTTGGGAAAAAAACATCCAAATGCTAGAACAGAAAGTGAAGGAGAGAGGAAGAATCAAAGAAATAATTCAAGAAAACTTTTCCAAAGAGAAGAATATGAGTTTCTGGATTGAAAAGGCCCACCGAGCATCTAGCACAATGGATGAAAATAGACTCTCAGTATGGCATATAATTCTAAAGATTTTAGTGCACAGAGAAAAGATTTCACAAGCATCCATAAAGAAGAAAAAATTGCTTGTGTGCAAATAATATTCCTCATTTGCTCTACCCTTATTTCAAATGCTCAGGAGCACATTGGGCAGGACTGCTCTAAGTACCTCTGTTCCTGATTTATAGTAAGACTTGCCTTTTATGAAATTATATATCATACATACTTCCCTGTTGGCCTCCTTTGCCTGATTACATTTTGTTTTGTTGTTTTGTTGTGAAATGAATACATACTTTCTTTTCAAGGTGTGCATGTATCAACATCATTGTCTTTATTTTGTTTTACAGTTGTTTTTTCAGCAATGATATTTGAGACTATTACAAATCAAGATCTGCCTGTGATCAAGTGTGTTTTAATCAATCATAAGAACAATGATTCATCACTGGGGATATCATCATCGTATCCCATGGTAAAGTAATATTAAAATTCTAACTTTAGCTATTTTCTCTAGAGGCCATATTTTGTAAGCTATCAAGGCCTACCATGGCTATATGGGTTTTTCTTTTTGTGTATTTAAAAATATTATGTACTCATATGCACTCCATTTCATCCAGAGTCATGTTCTCTCCCAGTTTGGATTCAGGAAAGACACAGATACTCAGCATGAATAAGTAACAGGAATTACCTTTGTAACAGGAATTACCCTTTCTCCTTAAAGAGAATCCAGGCTTCTCCCTCAAACCCAAGTCCCTAATTTCCAACTGCCTCCTGGATCTAGATAAAAATACGTTTTCCATTTGCTCATTAAAAACCACCTATATAATTTATTTCATTTCTATTTCCCCAAACCTGCTCCTATACTTGTACTAATTGATTTCTGTTTATGGGCCTGTCCAGTTCCCAAGCTTGAAAGGTCAGCATTATTTTGGACTACTTCCTCTCTTTACCTTCACATTCGGTCAGTTACCAAGTCTTGTCAATTTCCTTTCTTTGATAATTCTCATATAATCACCTCATATTCTCTGGTCTCACAGCCACTTCCTTCATTAACTCCCCCATAATCACAATAATATCACAAGTGGCTTCTTCCTTCTACAGTTCATCTCCGATGGGGCTGCCAGACTGTTCTTTCTGAAGCACGGCTACATCCTTTACTGCCTGCCTTAGAACCTTCAGTGACTTCCCATTAAACTGACATGCAAATTGCTCCATCATCTGACTCTGGCTCCTTCAGGTTCCAAATTTGTTTTTCATTACCCTTCTCCTTCATGCAATTCATCTAACAGCTTAGGTATGCACTCAAAGGAAGGAAGCTTAAATAATAGAGAACTGAAAATATTAGAAATATATAACAAAAAGTGAATATAAAGTAGCCAATTCCATGAACATTTCCAGGTAAGGATTCATACCAATATATATAGTCAGTCTGTTTTCTTCTACATAGATAAGAGTACATAAACACATAACATACACTACATGATGCCCTGGGGACTTCACTCCCCACCCCCTTAAGATCAGAGATGTTAAAAATAATCTCAAACTTAAAACATAGTGTGAAATAGGTTTCTGTAACATTCTACGTGAATGGAAAACTGATTTAACACATGATTTTTTTTTTATGCCAGAAGCATGGCTGGTTTTAATTTTTTAACAGATACTGGCATCAAATAATTAAGATATTTTGCATACACAGTATTTCATTGTGGACCAAAAATGTTGATATTATTTGCTATGCTGTTTTAAACTTTCAGTGTCTTTTCAACTTAAGAAAATAGCTGCACACATCTAAGGGTTTTCTTATAAAACACAATCTTTAAAAAAAGCTAATAATTGGTCTTGGTTCCTAGTGTTAAGTCCTGCGTTATTTTTTTTCATATAGTATAAGTTATATTCTTATGCAATATTTAGGATCGTATTAAGACCTAGTAGCTCTCAAACAACATTAAACAGCTAATCCTACAAATCCTAGATGAAGCAAAGATGAGCAGTCTGCACAATGTGCTTTCACCTTCCTGAAGTTGAAGCTGCTCCTTTGGGGCATTTTCCCACCTTAGTGGGAAGTGTATTGTTAGTGAAGCAGTGCTCTTTAAAAAAATGGTTTTGATTTCTTCCACAGTTCACATTGCTCAGATGAGACATCTTTCTGAGACTCTTACAGTTCAGGAGTGTTTTGTGTTTTTTGTGTTTTTTTTTTAAGATTTTATTTGTTTATTCGACAGAGAGAGACACAGCGAGAGAACACAAACAGGGGGAGAGGGAGAGGGAGAAGCAGGCTTCCTGCCAGGCAGGGAGCGCGATGCGGGGCTCGATCCCAGGACCCCAGGATTATGACCTGAGCCGAAGTGACCTGAGCCGAAGGCAGATGCTTAACGACTGAGCCACCCAGGCGCCCCCAGGAGTGTTTTGAATAACCAAACATTCTGGTAGACAAAACTTGCCAATGTAACTAATAAATAAGCAACTACATCCTTAGCTGTATTACCGATATAACCTGGAACCAAAATAAGATGATTTTACTGTTCCTACAATCCACTTAATTGTTGTTTAAAATCTGAATGTTTTCACCATTTATCATTTCTGTTTGAAGAAGAATGTGGTGTATGCTGGGTTTCTCCACTGCAAAGTTACTCTTTTTTTCTTTGTAATTAGCAAGTATTTGGGGGAAGATGCAAATATCCCATTTCTCCTCTAATTTTCACCTGCTGATTTTAGCACCCATTGGTGGATCTTGCCTACAACAGTTATTACTGTGATGTTTGCCTAATGGTGATTTTCTTTTTCCCTTATTCCCTCTACATGTCTAAATTGGAGTTGTGTGAGGAAGAGCTATCTCTTCTCTCCATTTTATTTATTTATATCAGTGTGGACTCAGAGATATTTATTTTATTCTATGACTTACAACCCAGGACTATCAGTTTTATTTTGTTGCTCAGATTTGTCCAGCTTTGGCCATTGGGAGCTACTTCACGATGACTTCTGTGGCCTTTCAACTTGTGCCCAGTTTTCTCAAGCACTTCCTTACTTCCCGGTGCTACAATATAGTTCAGGCTCATCTTGCATTTTTCCTTACCATAGCCCTGGAATTAGCCACTTCTCCAAAGAAGCACTGGTTTTTTGGAGGATAGTATATAGAAACCATGGTCTGAGAGCTGGGTTTGCTCATTGCCTCTGGGCCCTCTAGGAAATGTATGTATGTATACTACCCTCGCCCCCAACACACACAACACTATTTATCTCTTTATCACCTCTACATCTACCTACTTACCTATCTTATATCACCATAAATTCATGCTGATAATTCTGATCTCAATTCAGCATCAAAGGGTTTATTCTACCTTTTCCTCTTTCCATATTTGTACTTCTCTCTCTGATAGTAAGAAACCTGGTTCTCATTATCTATAATAATTGACTTATGTAAACCTGGTATATACATAAACTAATTTCAGAATTGCTAACCCACATTCCAGTGAGAAACAGATTTACTAACTAGAATACAGTCTTTGTGTACAATTCTTTTTGTCTTTAATCTTACAGTATCCGATGTAGTATTTTTCAGTTACTTATTTTAGTTCTTTTCTTTCTCACCCCCTTCACCATGGTTACGTTATTTATCTGTAATATAATTAAATATTTTTTGGCATTCCATTTTGAGTTCCCCCAAAATCCTGGTTGGTTTTAATTGTTTATTTTTTTGAGTATGTGAAACATGATTATGGTCCTAAAATCCAAAGGCATATAAAAAGATACACTCAAAGAAGTATTACTCCCTCTTCATATCTATAACCAAGTTTCCATCCTTTTCCCACTTACCTCTTGTATGTAGCCAATCCCTTCAGATTTTTTTTTTTTTTTTTTTTTTTTTTTAGAGAGAGAGAGAGTATGTGCGGGTGGCAGGGGGAGGGGTAGAGGGAGAGAGAGAATCCCAAGCAGGCTCCATGCCCAGTGTGGAGCATGACAAGGAGCTTGATCCCATGACCCTGAGATCATGACCTAAACAGAAATCAAGAGTTGGATGCTTAACTGACTCAGCCACCCAGGTGCCCCCACTTTAGATTTTTTTTATCTTATTCCTAGATTTCTTGTGCACAAATGAGCAGATACATGTGTATTTTCTCAATCCCCTTCTTTCTTACATGAGGTGTAGTGTACATGAAAGTTTATACTTTTTTCCCTTTTCTTCACCTAACAGTATATCTAGGAGATCACTCCAAATCAGTTCATGGACATTGTCCTCATACTTCTTTATAGCTGCATAGTACTCCATTATATGGAAGTACCATGGTTTATCCAACCACTCTTCTGTGTATGAGCATTTAGGTGGTTTCTAGTATTTTGCAATTACTTGTTTATAGGTATAGTCCTTGAAGTGGGATTGTTGGCTCAAAGGATGAGTGCACACGTAGTTTCATTAGCTATTACCAAATGTTCCTCCAAAAGGGTCACACTGGCTTGCATTCCTCCAGAAATATATGAGAATAGCTGTTTCTTCACAGCTATTATTCACGCAATGTGTTGTCATACTTAAAATTTTGGGCAGGTTGATACATGAGAAGTGTGATATCTCAGTGTTGTTTTAATTTACGTCTTAGAATTATAACTGAGTTTGAACATTTTATTCGTATCTTCAAGGGCTATTCTTTATATCTTTCTTGGGTTAATTGTCTATTCCATTCTTTTCCCCATTTTTCTACTGTGTTTTGGTCCTGCGTCCCTCATTGTTAAAAAGTTCTTTATATATTGGGGGCATTTTATTGGTAATATATGTTGCAAATATTTTCTTCTAGTATGTCAGATTTTTTCATTTTGTTTTGTTTTGTTTTCACTCTATTCTGTGCCTATCTTTTAAGATCCAGCTCAATTTCTGGACTTCACTTAAGCCTCCCCACCCCCACCATCCCAGCTTGGAAGTTACTTCTCCCTCCTCCGAAGTTCCAGGGCACTTAAATTTACCTTTCAAAGTAGTTGGTATCTTTTTATGGGGCACATCATATTTCACCTGGTGTTTTAGCTATTCCTTCCTACTAGATGTGAAACCCTTTAAGGACAAGATCAATGTCTTTTCTTCCTAGTCTCATAGTGCCCAATAGATGGTCTAGCACTTATCAGATATTGAAAAAATGAACTTATCAGTTACTTACTGAATAAATGGACAAGTAAAACCAGAAGTATGGCTTATGATCAGTAGCAGAAGACCTACCCTGCTCTTCACCTGAGGAAGCTTGTGGGTATGTGTTTGTGTGTATGCATGCACATGTGTGTGTAGGCATACTATGCTACGTGTTTGGAGGGTAGGAGGTGAAGGGTCCAGAGACAGAAGTTCCTACCACATCCTCCTTTCAGTATATCTCAATTACTTAAAGCAGGCAAGAAGTGTGGTGGTAGCAATGAGCCTATGGGGTATCTGCCCAGAAAATATTTAGGTTTTTAAATGCCCTCTAACATGGATACCAATTTACTATTACTATGTAGACTCTTTTTTTTTTAATTATTTTTTAAAGATTTTATTTATTTATTTGACTGAGAGAGACACAGCGAGAGAGGGAACACAAGCAGGGTAAGTGGCAGGCAGAGGGAGAAGCAGGCTTCCTGCTGAGCAGGGAGCCCAATGCAGGGCTCGATCCCAGGACCCAGGGACCATGACCCGAGCCGAAGGCAGACGCTTAACGACTGAGCCACCCAGGCGCCCCTACTATGTAGATTCTTATCTACATACCAATAATCACAAAAACAGTCACCTTTGTATTATGAATTTTATGACTATTGTTTGTATATTAGTTTGTTAGAGCTGCTGCACCAGAGTATCACAGCCTGGGTGACTTAAAAAACAAATGTATTGTCTCATAGTTCTAGAAGCTAGAAGTCTGAAATCGAGATGTCATCAGGGTTGGTTCTTTCTGAAGGCTGTGAGGGAGGGATCTGTTCCAGGCCTCTCTCCTTGGCTCATAGAGGTTCATCTTCATATTCACATGGCGCTCTTCCTGGTGCATGTCTTCTTCAAATTTCCTCTTCTTATATGAACCCACCCCAACAGCCTCATTTTAACTTGATTACCTGTGGAAAGGCCTTGTGTCTAAATAAGGTCACATTCTGAGGTAGTAGGGGTTGGGAGTCAACACCTGAATTTCAAGGGGACACAATTCAACCCATAATGGTATGTAAAGCATATTGGAAATGCAGCCTACAGTTATCTTTTTTTTTAAAGATTTCGTTTGTTTATTTGAGAGAAAGAGAACACAAGCATGGGGAGAGGCAGAGGGAGAAGCAGACTCCCCACTGAGTAGGGAGCCCAACATGGGGCTTGATTCCCAGGACCCTGAGATCATGAGCTGAGCCGAAGGCAGGCGCTTTACCGACTCAGCCACCCAGGTGCTCCTATCTCTTCTCTAGAGAATTGTAAATAATAGGATTTTCAGTCAGTAATGTGTTCTCCTGTGTTGCGGGCGGTATGTCAACACGAATCTATTTGATAAAGGTCCCAGCTAAGAAGAGGATGTAAAAACGTGTACTAATAGTGAATTCACCTTGTTTCCACACAGGCGTCAGAACCCCCAGAAGACCTCGGGTGCGCCTTGAAGCCTGAGAGCACAGAGGGAGTCTATGGAGCAGCAGCCGTGGAAGTGGACATGTTGGCATCCATCACGCTGCAAGTACTGGTCAACACCCCAGGGAACATTTCCTGTCTCTGGGTCTTTAAACACAGCTCCCTGAATTGCCAGCCACACTTTGATTTACAAAACAGGTAAGTGGGGAGCACCCACAAGGATTTTGGGAGGAAAACTTCCCTGCGTAGCATGTAGTTCATATGGAGTTTCTTTTCAAATGTCTATCCATAGCCATCGTAACTCTTATCTCCAGTGAAATAATGAACTAAAAATATAGTTAGGGCATGAATACGTGGCATTATGTGCTTATCAAACCTATAGCATGTATAACACAGAAAGTGAACTCTAGTGTAAACTATGAACTTAAGTTAGTACCAATGTTGGTTCACCAATGGTAACAAATATACCACACCTAGGCAAGATGTTAATAATAGGGAAAACTGTGTGTGTGTGTGTGTGTGTGTGTGTGTGTGTTGGGGGGGGGAACGTATGTGGGATCTCTCTGTACTTTCCACTCAATTTTTCCATAAATCTAAAATTACTCTGAAAAATAAAGCCTATGAACTTAAAAAATTACATATAGATATAGTTAGGGCCTAAGAAGGCAGTGAGTGGCTGGAAAAATGTAAAACAAACAGTGAAAGAATATTTGGGATTTTTACAGTGTCTTGTTTTTTTAATTGGATCTTGTCTTAAAGATAAAAAGTTAGAAAATGTCCATTACTTTCTACTTCAAGTAGCCAGAAGCTTCTTTCTGGGAAATGCTTGGGGAAAGAACATTTGGTTTTAATCTCTTTTGTTTCACAACACGATGAGCAGAATTGCCGGTGACATCCACAAAGTATTTTAGTAAGAAATTGATCTGGGTATGAGGAACGTGGGTCTCATGATCCAGAAAAATATCTCAGCCAAGAATTGTGATGAATGGCCAAGTCTGTATCTAACTCTGAGCTGATTGCTGCCCCCTGCTGTCTCGGTCCCTCTTGCTGAGACCAGATAGGGGCAGGAAGAAAGAGGCACAAGTCGTTCAAATGCCCACTCGATAATTCTAAGGCTACTTTTCTCTCCAGTTCTTGGGGGTGTTCTGGTGCCCCAGGGTGTAGAGGAGGTTCTGTCTTTCCAGGAACAGTCAGTAAGTGGTACCCAAATGGCCTACAGGGGGTATCCTGCCTGACTGATGTATGGGGGGGACATCTCTGTGACTGACTTGTACCAAATTGTTTGCATTTGTTTCTTTAAGGTCAAACAAACTCATAAGTAATTTTTAGGACAGTGGCTATAATTCTGAAGTTTGGTTCCAAATCTTGGAACACATTCATTTTCCTTTCCTCTTTTGAGACTGTATTACTCACTTCTGTTTTTTGGTTATTTGTACCTTGGGGTTAAACCAAAGCACTCTTCTATTAAAAATTTTGGCTTAAAGAAATGTTCTGGTAATCTTCTTAAAATTTTATGCCACAACAGTTCTCCCTGGATTGAGACCAAAAAGCAAATGTAGGGTTCTTGTCATTCCATGAGAGGTTGCTTTCTTTAATTTAGGACCGACGGTCCCATTTGTTAGTCCACATTATAGGTCTTATGTGGATTAGTTAACTTAGTACCAAAACTATTTAGCAGCTTGTCCATGGTAGAGAATTACAGAAATTTAGCTCTGGACTCATGGCCAGAAAGCTTGAACACCTAGGCTTTGATCACTGTCTTCCAGTTGTGTATGATATGCATTAAGTGTTCACAAATGATACCAGGAGAACAAATGGTTCAGAGAAAGAAAGCACATCACCAGAATATCTGCAGGCACAATTCAAATACATATCCTACTAACGTATTGTCAGTATGAACGCAAGCACAAGTATTCCAGAACCAAGCAGCTTAGAGCTCTACGGCGGGGCAGGGCGGGGCAGGGCGGGGCGGGGCGTCTCTGACGTAATGTGCACTTGGATTGCCTGGGGACCTTGTTCAAGTGCTGATCCTGATTCAGGGGGTCTGGGCAGGGCCTGAGAGTCTGCATATCAGTCAACACTCAGCTGAGGCTAACACTTGGAGAAATTCTACACTCTGAGTAATGAGCATCTAAAGGTCAGGAAGTGTAAATTTACACCCAGCATTACTCAACAAACTATTAGAGAATATCGTAAGCTTTAATGAGAACAGGTATCACCGAACACATCGAAGCTGTTTCTTGGAAAATATTGCTCCCAGCCAAATTTCTCTCTATCGGGTATCTAAAAAGTTAAAGGCCAAACACTGAGCCATCTTTCTCCTTACATATATGTGATTTTCTCCTTTACATAGGATAATGCCTTGTGTTAGATTTTGCTTGAATTCTTTCATCTACAGAGAGAGTCACACAAAACAGAATGTTCCTTATCTCTGTGTATCTTGCTCATACAGTCATCTGGGTCCGCAAGTGGGGAACTGAGACTGGTGGCCAGGTAACTGAGCAACATGACTGTAGAGATGCTTGTCGCTGAGGGGAACGGTCCGTTACTACTGGTGGGAGTGTACCCCCAAGCCTGTGCATTTTGGGATGGGAGATCCCCCCGCCCAGAGGCCCGAGAAGCACGAGGTGAAGGTGCTGGAATGGAGGTCACTCACTCTGAAGGGAGGGCTTGGATTAAGTCAGAGTCAAACTAACGAGGCTCCGGCGGAGTGAGAAGCTGCCAGCCCCCTGTGCCACAGTCAGAGATGGAATGTGGGGGGCCCCCTGAGCCGCCCGCTGACTCAGGATAAAATTTTATGTTTTAGTTTCACACGTTTTCCAAAATAACCAGTTCTCTTTCTTGTTATTTTTCAGAGGAGTTGTTTCCATGGTCATTTTGAAAATGACAGAAACCCAAGCTGGAGAATACCTACTTTTCATTCAGAGTGAAGCTACCAATTACACAGTATTGTTTACAGTGAGTATAAGAAGTAAGTGCACCTGGCTACTCAGTATTCCATTGTACCAGCTGCTGAGGACACAATATTCCGGTTTCCCTCAATATGTAGTTGAATGGATTAACTCACTTCAGCCATCCATATAACCCATTGACACTCTCTGGCATAACCCGTGGACTATCAGAATGAGCACTCTTGAAAACCCAGGACACTCTCTGTTCAGCCCTCCCCAACCCCCATCTTTTCAGTGACATGACTGACAGGGAAGAAATGGAAAACATTTTGACCTTGACCTTGGAGTTAGAAGTCCTGGGTTCTTATTCTGGATCTGTTCCTACCACCTTTGGCAGGTCACTTAATCTCTCTGAACCTCAAATTTCCTATCTGTAAAATGGGGATAAAAATACATACCTCACGGGATTGTAAGATCTTCACACCATCCGCTAGAGCTCTCTGAGATATGAAAATGTCTGTGTCTGTTCTAACAAGGTAGTCGCTAGCCGCACGTTGCTATTGAACACTTGACATGTGGCCAGTGTGACTGAGGACCCCAGTGTTAATTTTATTCATGTTAAGGAGTTAAAAATTAAACTTAAATAACCACATGGAGCTCGTGGTTACTTGATTTATATAAATGCTAGATCACTACGCAAACTGCCAGGAACAATCCAAATGTTCTTATCCACGGAGGCAACTGTGTGGTTGGCAGAATCACCACATGCATGTGCCTTCTGGCTTCTTGTTTCCTCCCAATTATGCGCAGTTCTAGCAATTGCACAGACTCAGCACGGTATACGCTGAACACTTCACCTCACATGACACGTAGGGACTAGAGGTAGGTGCCTTCATATACGTCCTACTGCCTTTAAGGACCAAGGCAGTGCTCCCAAAAGTCTGGTTTATGCCATTTTATTTTATTTTACCTATTTTTTTAAGATTTTATTTATTTATTTGAGCAAGAGAGAGAGAGCACAAGCAGGGGGCGTGGCAGGCAGAGAGAGAGGGAGAAGCAGGCTCTCCGCTGAGCAGGGACCCCGATGCGGGGCTCGATCCCAGGACCCCGGGATCATGACCTGAGCCAAAGGCAAATGCTTAACCAACTGAGCCACCCAGGCGCCCCTATGCCATTTTAAATTAGTTCCCTGGCCACACCTGAGTACTAGGCCCTCTCTTCCTTGTCAGCGACGTGAAGGCACAAAGCCAGGGTGTGGTGCATGAGCGTCCAGCCCATGGAGGTGCGCTGGCTCAGGGATAGCCATGGACGGTGTTCTGCACGTACCATCTTTGCTGAGGGGGATGCCGCACGTACCACCACATTGCCTCACAGCAATCCCGCCTTCACGCGGGTGGGAAAACGGACACACTGGGTGGACACCACTAGAGGCCAGGTCTACACGGTCTGCACCACACTGCACTGGGGCTTGTGGTCATAGTTGCTAACAGAAAGAGCACCTGTGGCCATTTAGATTCCCAGAAGTATCATCTTAACTGGGGCCGGGCTGGGGTGGTAGGTTTCTAAAATCGGCCTGTAAGGCAAAAAATCTGGTAAAGTCAACATTTGTCAAAATTTCTGAAAAGCCCTTCAGTTTACTCTGAAATTTATAGGACCAGAGGCCTAGAAGCTCAAAAATCAAGAGGTACCATTTGTTTCTCTTTGATTTTGGTCTTGTTCCCTGTCCCCTCCTCAGTACCTGACCCCACTCTGTGGGACAGCGAGTCTGTGTGCTTCAGGTGGGAAGGGAATCAGAGATTCCTTGCTTGCTCTCTTCCTTTTTTTGCCAGTTGAATTTGTGTCAGATAAGTGGTGTCTGTTGTTGTCTCTATTTATATGTAGGGTATCTTCTTTTCACTTAAGATTTATAGTGTAAAAATATGACAACAACTATTCAAGTAAATTGTAACGTGCTTTTAGCATTCTGGGTGGTGAGGTTAAAAAAAAAAATCAGGTGGGGGAGTCTTGGCAACAGTCAATGTGAAAAAGAGGAAAGGGTTTACTAGCAAACCACAGGTTTAGCAGTAACCAGCAGTTAAGGCCTGGTTGCTAAAAAAAAAAAAAAAAAGAAAAGAAAAAAAAGGAAAGCTGAACCTTGGCAGCATTCATGAGAATGGAATGTCTAGGTTCAGGAAATGAATGGATGATTTTTCTTCTCAGACGGATATTGACAAAACACAGCAACCAGATAGTGACGAACTTGGAATTTCTTAAATTCAAACAGCTGAAGGACTTGAGAATGTTTAGCACAGAGAAGGAAATATTTTGAAGGGAGGAGACTGCTGACAGTGTAATGTAATGTACTTTTCTGGCATATGAGTCAAGGAACCGGGCCTAACTAGTTAAAATACCTTGGATGGTGGGGGGGGGGCGGGGTGCCTGGATGGCTCAGTTCGTTGGGTGACTGACTCTTAGTTTCAGCTTGGGTCATGATCTCGGGATCTTGGGCTGCCCGTTCAGCTCAGAGTCTGCTTGTCCCTCTCCCTCACCCCGCTTGCACTCTCTCCATCTCTCTCTTCCCCTCTCTCTCTCCAATAGATAAATAAATCAAATCTTTAAAAAATAATATTAAAAATAAAATACTTTGGACGGTAATTATCTCCCTTGACCTTTGTTTCTGATTTTCAATATCTGAAAGATTTTCATGTGGAAATAAACTACACTTAAAAAAAATGCTCTAGAGGGTAGAATTGGGACCAATGGTCAGAAATTGCAGGAAAGAATAAAAACCACCACATAATGAAAAAAGATACTTGCAATTCACTTAATCAACAAAGGATTAATAATCATAATAGGTAAAGAGCTTCTATAAATCAATAAGAAAAAAACAAAAATGAACAAAAGACAAGTGGGCATTTCACTTTCAGAACATGAAAACTAAATGGTCAATAAATATGTTAAAATAATTAACTGAGAAAACCAAATTAAGACCACACTGAGAGGGGAGCTTGGGGGGCTCAGTCGGTTAAGAGTCTACCTTCGGCTCAGGTCATGGTCCGAGGGTTCTGGGCTCCCTGCTCAGCGGAGAGCCTGCTTCTCCCTCTCCCTCTTCTCCTCCTCTTGCTTGTGCTCTCTCTCTCTCTCTCTGTCTGACACATAAATAAATAAAATCTTTAAAAAAAAAAGACCACTGAGATACTATTTTATACCCACTAGATTGTTGAAAATTAAGAAGTCTTGTATACTTGGTGAGTGTACAGAGCAACAGGAAATCTCATGTCCTGCTGCATAAGTTAAATTAGTACAACCCCTTTGGAAACAGATTATCGTTATGTGTAAAGCAGAACGTGCTCATATCATACAAACCAGCAGTTCCCCTCCTAGGTGTATTATTAAAGAAACTTAAACACCTGCCTCAGTAGAAATGTACAGAATGTTCATAGCACCATTGTTGGTAAATACAACAGACTCGTAACAAGCTAAATGTCCACTGCAAGAAAATGGAATAATAGATGGTAATACATTCACTGATGGAATACTATGTAGCAGTAAAAAAATGAATGTAGTATAGCTACATGCAAAACCATGGATGAATCAACAACATAAGGTTGGATGAGAAAATGAAGTTACGGAAGGCTACGTATAAAGGGATACCATGTTTTGAAGATCAGAAACAAACAAAGCAAACCAATATATTGTTTGGGGACACACATCTATGTGGTGAAAATATTTTTAAAAGCACAGGTATGATAAACACAAAATTCAGGTTAAAGGTTACCTAGGGTTGAGATGGTGGGGAGCATAAAAGTAGATTTGAAGATATTAATATTCCAGTTACTAAGTTGGAAATGGGTCTATGGGCATTTGCGTTTATATTATGCTTCAAAATTTACACTTCATATATTCTTTTGTGTGCGTATAAATATATATATATATGTATTACATAATATTTTTAAACAAAATGTATTATAAGGCCAGAGATTGGAATTTAGAACAGGGAAACTTTCTTTTAAAGGAAAAGGTTTCTTGAAAAATGCAATGATCTACCCTGGGAGGTAGTGAACTCCTGTCGCTAGAGGGGTCCACGCAGAAGTGGAAAGTTTGTATGTTAAGCATTGTGGGGAGCAGAGGATGGGGGGGAGGTATGATGGTCCAAAAAGAATGGGAGGCCAAACTGAACCTCTCAATTCTGTTCCAATTCTAACTCTATCCTACTGTATTTCTGTGTTTTTAAATCAGTATATTTCCCCCTAGTTCTAGATAAAGTCATGGGAAGAAAGTTGGGTCTTCAATATATGGGCTTGAAACTTTATGTTATTTCTGGTTTTCTTTTTCCTATGCAAATCACTATTTGTATTTTTACATGACCTCACTCCACTTAAGTTTAGTTGCCTGTAGGTTTAGGAAATACCCCAAGAAATTAGCTAAGAGGACAAATGCTAAAGTTGGCATTTCAGCCAGAGTTGAATTTAATATATTGGAAAGGAGGGGATGTATTATTGTATATATTTGGAGGGGAGCAGAAGATGCTGCTATGGTATAGAATATGTAACTTTCCTTAATGATGTAGAATTCTTTTTTTGAGGGGGCCGCTAAGACAATTAGTTTTAAAATATTAAAATGTTACTAATTTATGATGCTCTAGATACACTGCTTTACACATTAAGGAGACCTTACTTTAGAAAAATGGAAAATCAGGATGCCCTGGTCTGCATATCTGAGAGCGTTCCAGAACCGACCGTGGAATGGGTGTTCTGCGATTCACAGAGTGAAAGGTATGACGTTTTATAGAGGTAATTGCTATTATAGCTTTACTTTTTGGTCTTTTTCTAATATAGTTGACATCATACTGTATGCATCAGTTGGCTCATCAGAAGAATGGGGATGGGAAAAGGACTTACCTTATGCTACAGTGATGAAATGAATCGATACATGTGAGGCTCATCAAATGGCTGGCGCCTGGCAGATAATACCATATAAATGTTTACTTTTGTTTTTCACACGTGCCATAGCTAAGTTCTCACAAAGTAGAATTCATGCAGTTTGAACTAATAAAAGTTTACTAAACAATTTTAGTGAAAAATGGGACTAAGAAGGAGAAAAGGTAAAAAGTTAGGTTACCAAATGATACGAATGTGATCACAAATTTTAGAGGAAAAAGAAGAGATTACCTGTAGATACATATGTAACCTGTGCATGGGGCCGGGGCGGGGGGGGGGGGGGGGGGGGGGAAGATGGGCAATCTACACCCCAAAATAATAATAGTTGTTATCTCAGGGTGGTAGGAATATGGACAATTTAAAATTCTTTTCTTTGGGTTTTTCTGTATTTTCCAAAATTTCTACAAGAACCCAGTTATTGTTGTCTTATAATAAGAAAAAAATACCCTGAAGGAACGATACGTCAACAAAGAAAAGAATGCATTTGACTAAAGTGATAAGGGGGAGGGAAGGCTCCAAAAGCGTGCTTTCGGAAAGGCAGCGGTTAGGGAAACTCTCAGGGAGGAATCCAAGTCTGTCTTATGCTGAGAAGGGGGTGTGAGGGCGTGGGGGTAGGGATGAGGGGGTGAGGGTGGGGCGAGGGGGGTCGTGGGGGGCCTGGGGGTAGGGAGCTGAGGGGGTAGGGGCGCGGGTGGCGGTGGTGAGGCGGTGGAGTGGGGGGCAGGGGGTGGGCGGCGTGGCGGTGGGGATAAAGAGGTGAGGGTGGGGGCTGAGGAGGGATGAGGGTCTGAGGAAGCGTGGGAGGGTGGACGGGTGGTGGTGAGGGGTACCGTGTCAGGCCCCGAGACCCGCCGACTTCCCTCCTGAGTCATGCCTCGCCTCTTCCCGGTGAGCTCTACGGGCGGGTGACTTCGGCAACTTTCTTCTCTTCCTCTCCCTCAAAGTCCTCTTCTGGGCTTGAAAGAAAAGATACCCACCTTTGTTAGGCCATATTGAAACCTAATGGTGCTTTTCCTTTTCTCTTGTCTTTTTTCCCTCTTTCTGTCTTCTTTCTCCATTCTTTCTCTCGCTAAACAACAGCAACAAAAGAGGTCACCAAAGCCCCCCAAATTTAAACTTACATAAAAATGTATGTAATCTGGGGTTCCTGGCTGGCTCAGTCCGGAGAATGTGGGACTCTTGATCTCCTATGGTGAGTTCGAGCCCCACCTTGAGGGTAGAGCTCACCAAAAAAAAAAAGAAAGAAAGAAAGAAAGAAAAGAAAAAAGTATGTAATTCTGTCTAGTGTTATTCTAGTTTCTTTTTTTTCTTTTTTTAGTGTTATTCTAATTGGTTGAGATAATGAGTAACTAGAAATCTTAGTAGATTTGGGTTTATTTTGGGTTTCTCTTAAACAGGCTCTAGAACCTTTCACTTTGTTTTTCTCCTTCACTTTCGTTTGTAATTTTAAAAGGTGTTTGGTCAGAAGGCTCTTTTTTTCTAATTGCAGCTGTAAAGGCGAGAGTCCAGTCGTTGTTACAAAGGAGGAAAGCGTACTTCATGAACTGTTTGGAACAGATATAAGGTGCTGTGCAAGAAACGAGCTGGGCAGGGAGTGTACCAAGCTGTTCACAATAGGTAGGACCATGAGACGGGGTTCTTCTCTTTTCAGTGACTATTCCTTAGGAAAAACCCGAGGTGGACAGTGACTGCTTAGGTCATCATTCACCTTCAGAGCTGCCATAGTTCTTTATGCCACTTAGAATATTTTGGATTCAGAACTGCTGATTTCTTTATGAAAGGGTAGACAGTCTCTAAAGGATTCTTCTATCCAAGCAGCTCGTAACATTTGAGATGACAGTAAAATCTTTGGTCTTCAGAATGTTCGGCATGTATTTTGCATTGAGGGAAAAAAGAAATCACCTTGTTTTCTCACTCGGGATGTTTTCCTCCTTCCAGATCTAAATCAAACGCCTCAGACCACACCGCCACAGTTGTTTCTGAAAGTAGGTGAACCCTTATGGATAAGGTGCAAAGCTGTTCATGTAAACCATGGATTCGGACTCAGCTGGGAGCTAGAAAATAAAGCACTGGAGGAGGTAAGATTACAAGTTTGCATTCTGAAACTGCAGACACAATGACCGAATAGTACGGGTTGAAGTCATTAAATTCAAACTCTGTTTTATTAAAATCTAGGGCAGCTACTTTGAGATGAGTACCTATTCCACAAACAGAACTATGATACGGATTCTGTTTGCTTTTGTATCATCAGTGGGAAGAAACAACACTGGCTATTACACTTGCTCCTCTTCAGAACATCCCAGTAAATCAGCTTTGGTTACCATCATAGGTAATGCAGGCTGCTCACGCAATCTTTATTGATCCTTTTAGTTGCTTTAGTGTGGAGTGTGAGGTATGTACTGCAAATTCGGATATCAGTATACGTTCGTGTCAAAAAGCTGAGAACGAAACTGACATAGAATAGTTTTGTAAGTAGAAGCTGCTTGCACCCTTCCTTTTCCACTTAAACCGTGCTCGCTTGAATGCCACTGTCTTTGCACTGTCATTATAATGTGACCATCTGTTTGTGAATGTTTGTCTGCCAATAGACTCTAAGTTTCCGAAGAACGGGAATAATCCCTTCTATCCTTGTGGTCCCAGAACCTGGCAGAGAGCCTGACACGAAATAGGCACCTAATAAACACTTGTTCTAAGAACCAAGGGTGATGAGCAATGACAGAGAGAAGGGACAAGCACTTAGATGCACGGCAATTGGGTGGGCTGCGTAGGATTGGAAAATAACCACGCTTCGGTAATCTCAGATCAGGTGGCAGCCTCCAGCCATACTGAGAATGCTAGGAAATGAGGTGATTCTCGTACCAAACTAATAAGGAAGTGCTCCGTAAAGAAACCTGATGAATACTGCTGGCTAGATTGTTTTATTTGTGCCCGAGATGATTTTATGTGGGACGTGTCACTCACTGAGAGAGCTGTTTTCACTCAGCAGAGGGCTTCCAAATTCTGCTAGTCGATCCCCCCACTCATGTACATGCTTGGCTGGGCTGGGGGAGCCCTTCGATCTCTTGAAATTGTCCACAAAATCCGGAGGTTGATTTATATACATTTCTTTGGGAAGGGAGTCAATTATTCATATCCAATTCTTAGAGGAATCTTGACTGTAGAAGGTGAGGAACCCAGGCTTATAACTGGGGATAGGACTCCTGTATTTCTTGTCGGACTATCAGTTCTGACCTGCGGCACGCCCACATCTGAGTTTTCTTATGTTAAACTGATGAATAAAAATTTATTGTATCTTTTCAATGTATGTCCATATGGATCCCATCTAATTTATAAATGTACTTTTTTTTTTTTTTTTTTTACAGAAAAGGGATTTATAAATGCTTCCAAATCAAGTGAAGATTATGAGATTGACCAGTATGAGGAGTTTTGTTTTTCTGTCAGGTTTAAAGCATACCCACAAATCAGATGTACATGGACCTTCTCTCAAAAATCGTTTCCTTGTGAGCAGAGTGGCCTTGATGATGGGTACAGGTGAGCCAACAAAGAGCTCAGGGGCTCGCCTGGCTTAGCGAAACCCTCCTTCTTGCCCCCAGAAGAGCAGTTTTGTATTACAAGTTTATATATTACTGAGTTGACGTTGAAGATGAGAAAAGAAAAAGCAGAGATGAGGCCATCGTACTAGTCTTATAATCAGTTCAGATAGTGTAACCTACCGCACAAAAAAACCAGAAAGAATCCTATTAGTTTGAGTATGGTTCCGTGGCATTTTCTGAGTCACTAGATGGTTACTTCCTATTTGAGAGTACTGTGCTTTAGTATACTGAATCTCTCTCAGCACGTATGCAAATGATTGAGGAAGTAAAACCCCTTTAAAAAGAGCAAAACATTACCTATAAGTGTATTGATTTAACTTTTCAAAATTATAAATGCAAAAAATAGCCTCAGAATAAATGCTGAAGGAAAATTGCATTTGTATAGCTGTGTTCAAGATTGTTTCATGGGAGAAACTCTTCGTTCCCTCTTTGGAAAACAGAAAACAACTTTTTTTCTTGTATTTTCTATAGCTATGATACCTCTTATCTCTTAAACATAGTCCTATGTAACATGATTTCATGCTAGACTCTGAGTGCCTGAAAAGCACTTGTCGTCTCTCAAGCAACTCATGGTCTAGAATAAATCGTTTCTTGACATGTGGTCCATAAACCATTTCTGTAGGAATCATCTGGGCAAATGTTAAAAATGTGGATTCCTGGCTCCCATTCTAGACATGCTCAACAACTGGGACAAAATGCCCAGATTCTACATTTTTCATGCCCTCTGGTGATTCCTCTCACGGGTCTCGATCCATGTGTTACAGTACAGTCAGGATGGCTATGGAGTACTTGAAATGGGCTAGTCCAGATTGAGATGTGCCATAATTGTAAAATACACACTAGATTTTGAAGACTTAGTGTGAAAAAAAAGACTGTAAAATACCTCAATTTTTATGCTGATTATATGTTAAATTATAGTATTTTGGATATATCGAGTTAAATAAAGCCAATGATTAGTTTTTACTTATTTTTCTTTTTTATAGCTAACTGGAAAATTTAAATTACCTATATGGCTTGCATTCTGTTTCTCTTGGATAGCATTGGTCCAGGTGAAGGGGAAGAGTTGGGTGTTTTTTTTAACCTGGATTCTTCTCTGTTTCACAATTGATGTGCTGTTCTTCATACCCCAAAATTATTTATAACTGCTCCCTGTTTGCATTTTTTAAAAGGCTGTAATGCAGAGTTCCCATGGAACCCTCTGTCCTCTCTTGCCTTAACCTCTTAATGTTCAAAGCATTCACTTTTCAGTTAATTAAGAACTCAGTCTTTGGCCTGTGAGCTGACTGATACCCACTTCCCTGAATCGGGGTTTCTCAACAGCAAACTATTGACATCTTGGGCTGAATAATTCTTTGTTCTGGGGGCTGTTCTTTGCACTGTATGATGTTTAGCAGCATCCCTGGCCTCCACCCACTGGATGTCAGTAGCAATTCCATCCCCAGTTGTGACAACCAAAAATATCTCTGGACATTGCCAAATGTCCCTGGTTTGGAAAAATTGCCTGGGGTTCAGAACCACTGTCTCAGAAGGATCATCCCGTTGTCATAAGCTCTTACTCTGAATTATCAAACTTTTGAAAGTAGGCGGCCAGAGAGTCAGCCCCTGTCTTTCTACCGACTTGACCCCCACAGGCCTGAGTTGAGATGGGCATCAGTGGTATCAACATCCATTCCCTTCTTTGTATTGTGACCCCATGTCAGAGAAGCTCTTAGTGCTATGGCATTCTGTTTTGATCCTGATCCAAAGAGCTAGAGGATCAATTCGATTTAATTCAACAAATACTCCCTAAATATCTTCTTGATGGGCTTGATGTTCTGAGGGTATACAAGAATGGATACCACCCACCCACCCCCCAAAATTAGGCACATTCAAAGGCAAGAGGCACCTGGGAGATAATTCATTGCTCCTTTGCTGCTGAATTCTGGCACAAGCTCTTGAGTTTTTACAGAATCACTGTTTAGAGGGCCATGTCTCTGATATACAGGTCACGGACCAATCTAATGGGCTAGTGAATTCCGTTTCATTCCGTGGCCACAGTCTGTTCCCTGGACCCCACGCAGTTAACCTGTACAGGTAGCTAAATGAATAAATCAGGACAGATCCTAATTCTTATAGTGTTCTGTGCCTCTTCCATTCATAATTACCTGGTAATATAGTTAACGTCTCTGTGTGTTGAATCTCACCAGTGAGTTTATCAGCTCCCCCAGAGGGGTGCTCTGTCATTCCTCTGTCTTTATACAGTACCTTGTTGAGGCAATGTGTATTTAATAAATGAATGAATTCATCATCACCCCTGGAAGTGGTGATGCATCGCCTGGGCCAGAATGAGTCAGCA
This sequence comes from Halichoerus grypus, assembly GCF_964656455.1. Taxonomy (NCBI): domain Eukaryota; kingdom Metazoa; phylum Chordata; class Mammalia; order Carnivora; family Phocidae; genus Halichoerus; species Halichoerus grypus. The sequence goes on from NC_135715.1 coordinate 72,558,613, forward strand.
GTTCCTTCTGTGCCCTGCAAGGACCACACACAAGACACTCGCACAACGCTCAACACTCAGAGTTTATTTTATTTAAAAAGTTCTTGAAGAGCTGCAGTATTTGTTGGTGACACCGATGCACTGGGTACAGTGTTTGTCGGGGATAATGGGGCACCGGGTATCACGCAGCATCATATGCGTCATGTAATACGCAACACAAAGGGAAGATGGAGCCTCCTTCTTCGTGAAAAAGATGCTCAAAATACTGAACAAAAAATGAATAATGAAAAATGTAAACGTAGCTTCCACTGAGTGCCCTGAATGGCTTTTGCTCTCCACACCAGGCTCTGTGTTGAGACAGCAGACTCCATTATAATCTGAGCTCTTTCCAATTTACTAATAAGCTAAAAGAATCATACAGTGAGCATCCTTTTCCTTACCACTTACGTTCAAAGGTTTAACCAAACCAAAATTTGTTTGTGAAGGACTGTATTTTAATCATGTTGCAACAGATGACTTTATTAGCAAAGTGACATGAGCTTGTGTAGCTGTAACTGAAAGGCCTCTGTAGGAACCCACCTCGTGAAAAAAGGCCATGGTGTGGTCATAGTGTGTGTGCCAGAGTCCGTCAGCTTCCCCACCTTCACAGCTTCGTTTCTCCTATTTACTTCCTCAAACATCACACCCCAAGCGTGAGGGCTTGCCTTTCTGTGTTTACATTTTATTCCACTGTAATTCTCTAGCAGTCCTGATATCTTGATCTTGCGAAGAGGTCCTAGGATATTCATCTGTTGTTTTGCATAATTTCCTGTCCCCCTAGACTTACTTACAAATGCTGAATCTACCTTAGCTTTTCCCAGTTTCTTGGTTAAAAAAAACCAAAAAACCAAAAAACCCAAGCCTTAAGATGTTAGAATTATTTAGTGATTCCTTCTGAAAGACTGTCCTTAGCTTGCCCGATCTCTGTGTTTTTCTTTTCCCTGGAGTATTTCATTTTCCACCTCTAGTAGCCTGGAGTTCTTCACACACCGAGCATTAACTGAGCGCTTACGGGAAACAGCAGTGTGGTGGTCATGTGAGTTCTGGGCGGTAAGATGCTGTCCTTCTCAAGAACAGATTAACAGAAAAACAGGCTCTCAAGTCAATAAACGATATGTAATTACAGAAGTGTATTAAGCCTCTTTGGAGGATTTTCTTTTTTCTGGAAAGAGATGGGCCTTGAATGCATATAGAAAGGAGGGAAACGTCGTGTGGGTTCAGTGAAGCACCGAGAGCCCCCAGCAAACCCTGCCCCCCTTCCCTGCTGCTGTTTGAGGGCAACAGGATTGTTCCTTTTCTCCCAAAGACCCCGCTCACTGAGAACAAAAGAAACTTCTTTAAACTCTGAACACATACCAGACAATGTGCACATCCTTTATGTGGATTACCTCGTTTAATACCCATAATTCCATTTTTTGAAAGATGGAAGCAGGCTGTTACTTGCCTACATGGGGCAAAATCAGTACCCTTCTTTTACTCTTGTTTTCTGAAATTGCCTTTTAAAAAAATAGAAATAACACCAATATCTCTACCTCTAGAGATTGTATTTCAGACTCTTTCTATGTAACCACCATGATAGGAACATATAAATACAGGTTTTTATGCAAATATGACATTAATTTTGCCATTTGTAACCTGATTTTTTTATTTAAAATATATCGTGAGCATCTCTCCATGGTATTAAGTATATTATATCTTACCCTATTTACATTATCATCTTAATGGCTGCATAGTATTCTGCTTTTAGACCATTTTATTTTAACTGACTCCTGTTGATGGGCATTTACTTTAGGTTTTTTTTTTCTTTGCATCTTTCTTTTTGTTTTAATGTGATTTTCTCACTTAGAGTATATGCCATGGTAAAGTTTCTAAATTTCTTTTATGTTCAAAATGATTACTGGACTTAATAAGCCTTCTGGTAATGATAATCTAACACATATATTGTGTTCAGTATAGGAGCTGGGCACCATTACAGACACGTCATAGAAAACTACTTAATAAAAATTTAATACAGTGTTCTCCCACAACCATATGAGGTCAATACTACTACTGTCTTCATTTTACGGACGAACCAGGTACAGAGAGGTTAAGTGACTTGCCCAAGGTCACACCACTGGGCAATGGCAGAGTTGGGATTCCAGCAACCTAGGATTCAGAGCCTACATTTTTGACCACCTCACTATACTGGCTCTGGACACCAAGTCATTTCAAAAGTGTAGAAGCCCCAAACCCAGTGTGCAAGAAAACAAAAATGCAAGCAATGCAAGCATTTTCGTTGGTTATTTAGAAATAAAGTGTGCCTCCTGATGAGCTGTACCATGCAACACTTTGCTACTCAGTGCTTAATGGTTCTATTGCCCCAGGCTTGCTGACTCCCCTGAAATAAAATAAAAACGAGCAGGGTATTATTATATAGAGTCATATGAAATCATCAGCACCTTCCTCCCACCTCCTGACTATCTTTAACTTGGGGCAGAAGTTGGAACAGACCAGATTCAACTTCAGCCTGGCCGTGTTCCCCCAGCCCCGCCGCAGGTGCAGTCTGCGGGAGACAGAATCGCTGGCTTCCTGATCGGATGGATAGCGCTCGGTGCTGTGGAAAGCCACCTGCAATCCCGTCAGCTTAGTCACCAAGATACTGTTTCACTGTGGACTCCAACGTCCTGATCTCCTGTCTCATGCCAGCTGGCCATTTTTAGAAAAACCCTAAGGGGAAAGAGGAAGCTTTGAATCTCCTGATCACCTCATTGGTTAGTCCCCTTGGAATTCCCAGAGGAGGTTCAGTGACACAGTTGTTGCTCTTGATAGGGTTTAACTGTCATCAAAGGGCTAGGAGGGGGGCCCAAGCAGTCTAAAATTTGGTTTTGTGTTCAGGCTACTTAGGTGACCCATTTCCTACCTGGAAGAGTGAGAACATTTCAGATGCTCTCTCATCTATCCCATGGCAAATCATACTCCATTAAGATAGCACAGAAGACTTAGGAGGGAAAAAGTTTACAAAACATTTTGCTTTGGTCTGCATGATAATCACTAACTGTATGGGTAGTTTTTTCTTCAATCCAATTGATTGGTGCTTTAGGCAGGGTGCCTGGCCAGCCACACTGGCTTCTTTTTAATCTCCTTTCTTCTTTCTTTATAGGGTCTTTGACTATTGTCCATTGGGAATTAACGTTTTCCCTTTTAGAAGCACACATCTGTCCCTTCTTGGGCCACTTAAACTCTGCCTTCCTAAAGTCTGGGAATCACAAGTAGCTACATTTGCTTTTCTCCCTAGTGTTATAATGGTGCACTCCCCCATCTTTCCATTACTGCGACTTCAGCAACCGTTTCCTTGTTGTCCAGTAGGTCAGGATAAAAAATTCCACTTTCTACTTCAGCCTTCTTGTCGTTAACAGGGCAAACAAATCAAACAGGGCAAACAAAAAACTTGTTAAATGCTCACTTTGATAGGCCAGAGAAATAAATCCCCTTCTCACTATACAAAGTCAGAATTACCCTTTAGCTTCGGAGTTAAGGGCACAGAACACTGGTGTCGAATAAACATGGGCTCCAAAGCTGCTCTATCAGTCAGTTGCTTGATGTGGGTGTTGAGTCTTAGAGATCAACAGGGATTTTGCTCTCTCCCTCTTCCATATCCAGCACAGCACAGGCTAGTTCTTTTTTCCTGGTGCTTCTTGGGTTTGCTCTTTCCAATCCTTTCCCATTTTCCCTACCTTAGAGAGCACTTGTTTTTGCATGCTCTGAATTCTCAAATCTGAACTTTTACTTCTGCTCTCATCAGACTTCCCACACTCTACTGGAACTGCTCGTCTACCTTCACCACCAATGCGAAAATTCTGTGAGAACAGAAACTTACCTCTTGTACCTCACTGTTGTATCCCTGATTCCTCCAGTGAGTAGATTCAACCATTGATAGTAGAATGAATGAATGAACGAACGAATGAATGAATGAACGAATGAATGAATTCCTGTGTTACAGCAACTGCCTCCAGACTTCTCTCCAGTGAACTTTTCCTCCTGCCATCAGTCTAAACTACAATGCTGCTCATGATATTCCTTTCCTGATCAGGAATCTACAGCATCTTCCTGATTTCCCCATGAGTTTTGAATAATGAGGCTTGTTTCTCATGGTCCCTGATCACTTGGTCCCACCATACCCGTTCAGCCTTTTCTCCCACATCTCAGCTTGTGCTGCCCCCTCCTCTCCATGTGGCCACACTAGAATGCCCTTGCCTCCCCCTTGGATGCTTTGCTTTTGCCCTCTCCTTAAAACCAACTCATCTGCAAAGAGCTAGCTCAAGTCCTGCTTCTGTGCAGACCTCTGAACGTTTCTCATCTATATTGGCCTCCTCTGCCTTCTTTGATCTTCTATTGGCCTTTAGTTTAATTCTACCTATGGAAGTTTTGTCCACCCACCTGGTTTATGATATCTTTGAGGACAGGAGCCATATTTTGTAGGTCTTTGCATTCTACATAGCTCCTAGTTTAAGTCTGGTTTCCACACCCCGTGTCCTCCTGTTTACACTTCTACCCTGGCAATATGTTTTATTTATATATATTTTATTTATATATGTTTTATATATATATATATATATACACACACACACACACACACACATTTTACTGTTAATAGGTTATATAGAGGTAGCCTAATTAAATATCTTCTGAACAAGCCTTAGATTTCCTTATTCTGTTTTAAGGGAATATTTTTTCCTATTTCTTCAATGCATGAAGGCATATTCAACAGCTCTTTGATCCCCCATCTCCCCTACACTATCCAATATCCTGCTATAACATTCAGCATCCTATATACCTGGTAGGCATGGTGGCTAATGCGCAATATGAAGTTATCCATGTCCAAATGTATTGAGTGGTTGATGAGCACTCCAAATAGATACTAGAGCGTGCTGAAACCACCTAAAGATTTCTGTACAAACTCAGTGGATTTGAGCCCTCATCACTGTTAATTGCTACAAAAGTCAAGAGTTGGTTATAGGTCCTGCATTGGACCAATGTCAGAGAGCCATCCTTTTAGGAAGCAGGGGGATTATGGGCTCCTGTCCCTATAAGAGGTTCTTCCATGTATCTGGGAAGTCAGACAAGTCCAGGATATTTAGAACACTAGGGGCAGGAACCTTCTTGTCTCTCTTAGGAACCCCAGCCTAGAGGAGTGCTTCTCAACCTTTGATATGCATATAAATCACGTGGAGATCATCTTAAAATGCAGACTCTCAGTCAGAAGGTTTGGGGTGGGACCTGAAATTTTGTATTTCAAACAAGCTCCTAGATAATGCCAATGCTGATGTTACCTGGCTGTGGACCACACCACACTTAGATTAACAAGGGCTTAGCACACAGACACCCTTTTGCCTACTGGACTTTAGGGAGTCAGCGTCTCAAGGAAGACTCCCATGCATGCCGACATTCGTTTCAGCATCTCCTATAAGAATCTGGCTAAGTGTATCTTTAATTCTTTTTCAAACAGCATATCTAAGTTTTGCAATCATAAACACCAGCCAGGAGAATATATATTCCATGCAGAAAATGATGATGCCGAATTCACAAAAATGTTCACGCTGAACATAAGAAGTAAGTTAAATTATCAAGAAATTTCATTTTCATTTTATAACTCCTTCATTATGTATTAACTATGACCAGAAAGAGCTAAGCAATGGCTTAGAAGGGATGCTATAAGCTATTTTTATATGCTGAAGTATGTTGAAATTTTACTTCAAATCTACTGGCTTTATTTATATATAGATCTATCGATCAATCGATCAATCGATATATAGATAGATAGATATCTCTTTCTATGTTCATCCTTTGAAGCTAAGATACTTCATCCTTTGAAGCTAAGATACTTCTTCCATGTCCTCTCTGAGCGCACTTTAGTGTAGTGTCTCATTGACTTTGGTACTTTGAAAGGTCATGTTAAGGAATAGCTAAAAGTCACATTACCTGCCATTTGTTTGTCTTAGTAATTTCTGTTTCTTTAAAAGAAGAAGATATAAAAAGATGAGAGTACATTTCGTTGGACTTTTTGTAGGTGTTTCTTCTGAAGCCAAGAATCAATTTGATTCTTGGAGGTAATAGATTTGCACGCCTCCGCTCTCCACAGGAGGGGCCTGGCAGTGGAAAAGTAGTGTTCCGCAGATGGGTGGTAGGGTTGCTGGACAGGAAATTCCATACAAGGGGCAGAAAGGGAATAACCAGAGGGCTTGAGTCATCCTGCATATGAGACACCCTCACCGAGGCGCAAACAGCTTGGAGTGGACAGGCAGCCTCGATGAAGCGAACGCTGAAGCCGTTTCTGGAAAGTCCCATACCACAGGAGCTTATTTTATGTGTTATTCTCTACAGGGAAACCTCAGGTGCTAGCCAAGACATCAGCAAGTCAGGCTTCGTGTTCCTCTGATGGCTACCCCTTACCATCTTGGACCTGGAAGAAGTGTTCCGACAAGTCTTCCAAGTAAGGAAGACATTGATGTCCCTTGTGTTGGAAGAACATAGAACTCACACTCTCTCTGACATATTGACTCTTTCTCATGAATACACTTTAAGAAGAAATGATGAAGTATTTAAAATGTTTGCCTTCTGAGTCAACCATAATTCTCAACGGTCACAGAGTGTTTCTGATAACTTTTAACAGCGAAATCCCTTTCCAACCTCCCGAGACCAACCCTAACTTCTAATCTGACGACAGCCCCACCTGCCTAACTTCTCTGTCTGCCATTTCTTTTCAGCTGCACAGAGGAGATCACAGAAGGAATTTGGAATAAAAAGGCTAACAGAAAAGTGTTCGGACAGTGGATATCAAGCAGCACCCTTAACATGAGTGAAGCCATGAAGGGATTCCTGGTGAAGTGCTGTGCCTACAATTCCCTTGGCACATCTTGTGAAACAATCCTTTTAAACTCATCAGGTAGACAGCAGTCGCTATTGTAATGTACCACCTCCAGGAATTCCCCACTAGAAGGCCGTCCCTGTCGTTGGCTTTTATTTGGGGAATTTCACCAGAGCACATAGGTTCGGTGTGTGAGACAAGAAGGCTTTTTGAGTCAAGCAAGAATCCCCACTGAACATATGCTATTTTGTAATTCAGGGGCAGAGTGACTTCTCCCTACGTGAGTGTGACTCACGCGTTACAGTGATGAAGGTAGAACCATAAACCCCAAGAACAGGAAGTTTCTACCGAAAGATTTAACTCCAGAGAAACTGATTTAGTAATTGGGGTCCCTACCATTTTACCTCTTGGTTGATCTCCTTCTGTTCCTTTAGCCTGCTGTTTTATACTTTTGAGTTTGTTTTTTTAGAACCCTCCTAATTTAAACAAGTCTGAAACCCGCCCGCCTACACTGAGAGTTGAGAATCACCAGCATCCCAAAACTAACTTCCCATTCATACGATACCTTCATCGGGAGAGCACAGAATTCTTTTTTTTTTTTTTTTATCTGACTTATGTATCCCGTGGGTTTAACTAGGTGTCATTTGTATAACCCTAGGAAGTGATTTGTAAAAATGGGGTCAAAATCATTCAAAATTTTCTAGAAAGGGAACTTGTCCTTTAGATGAACATTGCCTGATTTTCTGTGGGGAGATGAGTATCTGTCAAGTGCTTGTAAGGACTGCAAATGATGGTTTCTCAAACAGGAGGTGAGAGACGATAATAAGATTCTACTCCATCAACCAGGAACACAGGTTCATTGCTCGGTGACACTCTTGCCTTGCAGGGCCCTTCCCTTTCATCCAAGACAACATCTCCTTCTATGCAACAGTCGGGCTTTGTCTTCCCTTCATTGCCGTTCTAACCATGCTCATTTGTCACAAGTACAAAAAGGTAAAAGCAAAGGTAAAAATTCATCCCTGTTTCCCATTTCTAAGGGCCTGCCTGTTGCTAATTGACCCATTATTTCATCTCTGAAGCAATTTAGGTATGAAAGCCAGTTGCAAATGGTACAGGTGACCGGCTCTTTGGATAATGAGTACTTCTACATTGATTTCAGAGAATATGAATATGATCTCAAATGGGAGTTTCCAAGAGAAAATTTAGAATTTGGTAAGAATCGAATAGTCCCAATGTTTCTGTAACATTTCCTTTCTATTGGAAAACCTCTAACATGCCCTCACTCACCATTTGTCTTGCAGGGAAGGTGCTGGGATCAGGTGCTTTCGGAAAAGTGATGAATGCAACAGCTTACGGAATTAGTAAAACTGGAGTCTCAATCCAGGTGGCAGTCAAAATGCTGAAAGGTACAGTAAAGTGGGGTGACTGGGTGGCTCAGTCGGTTAAGTGTCTGCCTTTGGCTCGGGTCGTGATCCCAGCGTGGGGCTTCCTGCTCGGCAGGGACCCTGCTTCTCCCTCTCCTCCCTGCTTGTGCTCTCTGTGGCTATCTCTGTCTCTGTCTCTCTCTCTCTCAAATAAATAAAATCTTTTTTTTTTAAAGATTTTATTTATTTATTTGACAGAGAGATAGAGAGAACAAGTAGGCAGAGTGGCAGGCAGAGGGAGAGGGAGAAGCAGGCTCTCCGCTGAGCAGGGAGCCCAATGTGGGGCTCGATCCCAGGACCCCGGGATCATGACCTGAGCCGAAGGCAGACGCTCAACCGACTGAGCCATGCAGGCGCCCCAAATAAGTAAAATCTTAAAAAAAAAAAAAGTGCAAGTGCAATGATGTCCACAATGATGCACAAAAATGGGAAGCATGGTCTCCAGCCTCCTCGTTTACTCTTTTCCATCATTTTTATGGTTGCTGCTTGCCATGCTTCAAGGCTAAAAGGGGACTGAGTTGGGGTTTGGGTCAACCAAGTCGTGAATATAAAATACAAGTCATGAACGCAAAACTCCATCTCTTCTTCCTCTTCTGGTTTTGTTGAGTGTTTTCAGCTTCAGTATTAGGGGGTACTGTTACTACAGGCAGATGTTGTTTTTCACATTTTGACACAGACCCTGGGTAGAAGAACAAATTGAAGCCCTCTGTATTCTCACTTCCCACTCGTGGCTTCATTACCTCCCACCTGGCGTCCACCGCCATCCCTCCCCTTAGCATCACTCACTCAGCCAGAGCGCCCCAGTTGGCTTTTGCTGAGGGAATCAGCAACCTCCAACAAACCAGGTCTAATGGGCATCTTTTAGTCTTCATGCTGCTTGACTTTTCAGCATAGATTGGCACCATTGACTGTTTTCTCCTTTAAACCCTCTCTTCCTCTGGTTTCCATGTCACCATATTCTTTTGTTTTTCCTCCTGCCTCTCTGCCTGCTTCACAGTCCTCTTGCTGGCTCCTCGTCTTCTGCCCGGCTTTTTATGTGGGGTTCCTGAAGGCTTGCTCCTGGGCCTCCTTCCCTTTTCACTCCACACGCTCTCCACAGGCTGTGCCAGCGACACCCATGCCCTCGTCCCGTGTACCAATGGTTCTCACAATCGTGCCTCCCTTCCGAGCCTCAGGTTATGTCCAAATGCTTGGGTGTCTCCAAAGTTTCCCTAATTCAGATTGAACTCCTCCAACTCTGGCCCTCCATCAACGCTCCCTGTCTGTGATTGGTTACGAGTACCAGTGACTCGCCACATTCCCCACAGTCAGGTGAACCAGAAACCGCCTTCATTCCAGCCCCCGACAAGCCATCCCTCTCAGGTTCCCTGCTTGGTGTTCCTTGAATCCATCCTCTCCTCATCTCTAGTCCGAATCTATCTCTCCTGAACGAACGGCTGCAGTAGCCTTCCAGGCCGGGATCCTTATGCACTCTTACCTCCTTTAGGAGTCTCTATATTGAAGCCCCAAGTGACGACAATGAAATGCAAAGCGGATCATTTTCCTACTTAATGTTGCCAGGTGCTTTTGATCACTCCCGAAGTAGTGTCCACAGCCCTGCGCGATCTGGCTGCCCACCTTCCCGTCTCGCACTCAGCACACTGGCCTTCTTTCAGTTCCTCCAGAACACCATGCTCCCTCCCATCCCAGGGCCTTCGTACAGGCCCATCCCTCTGCTCACCCTTCCCCTTTCATGCAGTTCTCTCCCACTCCTCCTTTAGATCTCAGCACAAATATCACTTCCCCAGGAAAGCCTTCTCTCACACCGCAGAAGAGATCAAGTTCCGTGCCGTATGCTCTGTTAGCTCTCCGTAGGCTTCTTTCCCATGCAATTTATTGCAGTTTTAGGGACATATTTGCTTAATTATCCTATTCACGTCTCATCTGCCACATTAGTCTGTAAGCCCCACGAGGACAAGGGTTGTATCTGTTTACTGTGTTTTCTGTATTTTGATCTTTGCCCAATCTATTACTTCAGTACAGAATGTTCTCCCTCCCTCCCCACTGTAAATTCACCTGGTGAACTCTTATTTTTCCTCAGGTCTCAGCACATGCATTTGGCGTTCCCTTCCATACCTCCCCACGGCTAGGTTAGGTGTCCCTCTTGTGTGACCCCACAGCACCCCCTCCATTCATTTGCCACTTTGCATTTATCACACTAGGTTATAATTGTTTATCTACTTGTCTTCCTTTTCCAGGAGACTCTAAACTCCAGGAAGACAAGGGCTGTGTCTTGTCTATCTTTCAGTCCCCATTGCTTGGCACATTGCCTCATACACTGTAGACATTCAATAAATACTTGTTCAGTGAAAGAATGGATAAGAATAAATGAAGGTCAGGTAATGAAAGTGCTTTGAAAAAGTTAAGTACCCCATAAAATATATTACTTGGTTGTGAGGAACAAGACATGGACATTTGAAAGCCATGGACCCCTATAAAACATGAAACAGCAGAAGACATGACCCATATTAGTGGGTCATAGCGCTCACAGTGAAGAATCTCACTCCCATGCCAAGATGTTGGTAGTAAGGATATGCCCAAGAGCTCACTAAATCAAAATAGATGGCATCAGTGATCTGAAAAAGTTAGCATAAAGGCTAGGTGTCTTCCAAGACAAAATAATGACACCTGGAAATATCGAATCAAATCTTCATTGAATGTAAAGAAAAGTTACTATGTCTGTAAGAAAGAATACATTAACAGAGGAGAGGGTGCCTGGTGCCTAGGGCTCCAGCACCCTCCTGGGCTGGAGTGCCCCAATCACCTGGGCACCTCACTCTCCGTGACATGAGACCTTTGAGTTTATCAATAACTACCGTCATGCTATGCATCTAAGCAAGATTATGAGTACAATTTGCCAAGCTATCTAGACTTATCTTCAGGGAGAGAATGCATTAGCCAACGGATACATTCTAGCTTATTCTGCAGTTATGTTTCTCATGATCAATTAGTGAGTCTCTTGAGAACTTGGTTAGTGGGAATTGGTCTCTTTGACCTTCTCACCATTGGACCCATTGACAATTTTAAGATTTTAAATCTGAGGACCACAGGCTGGAGCCAACCTTGCTAACAGTCCTATCTTGTCTCTCTGTGTCCAACAAATCCAAGAGTCAAAAAAAAAAGTTATGTTTTTCCCTTCAGTATATTTATTAACTTCTACCAAGGAGGAAAAATCATGCATTTTGTTTTGTTTTATTTTGTTTTTTGAGGGTCAATATAAAGATTTTTATTTTGGTAAGTAGAGGAATGTCCAGTAGAAAGGCACATTATCAGACTAAACTTTTATACTGCAATCGTTGAAATTCTGTCTTAAACACAAGATGTTATTATTCAAAATTCATGAATTATTTTATGCATTTTAAAATTTTCATGCAAATCTGCTCTGAACTGAAGAAAGTTTAAATTTATTAAACGATCTAAAATACCTATTTTGCTTCAGTTTTATATTTTTTTATGCTTTTCCATTGACAGAAAAGGCAGACAGTTCTGAAAGAGAGGCTCTCATGTCCGAACTCAAAATGATGACTCACCTGGGAAACCACGAGAATATCGTGAATCTGCTGGGGGCATGCACGCTGTCAGGTAATCAATTCCTGCTAAAAACATCTCATCAACAATATTTTAGCCAGAAGACAAAGAGGACGTTTGTTCTCAATTTTTCCTCTTTCCTCAGTCATAGTACGGGCCCTCAAACCCGAACGGAGTTAGACAGTGAGCACTACGAAATCAGATGGGTCAGTGTAGAGAATGCCTCTCTGGACCGGCATATGCCACATAATTCTAACCTGCTTAAAAACAACAACAGCACTGCAGGTACACTTTGTGGTGGTATCTCATTCTACCTGCTCAGAGGGAGCTTCTCCCCAGCCTGTGAAGCTGGCCTCCATGCAGTGGGGAGAATGGCCGCAGAGCTTGGCCATTGCCCAGTTTGGGCTGCTTCAAATAAGGCACAGCGAAGGCGGAATTTCAAACTTCATTTTCCCAGCACTCAGTGGAGCATGCGCTCTGATTCACTTCTGCCTAGAAGTACCGGAAAGACGTGCTCGCGGGTCATTCCTTCTGGGACGGGGTCAAGAAAGAAGAGAACAAGAGCAAATAGATCTAGGAGGCTGCTCGTGACCTGTATCTCCCTCCTCAGGCAAACAACAGATGGGCATAGATTTGCCAAGTGCTCACAACGCAGTTGGCATATTACTCCTGGTTAGTTGCAAACTGGAGAATCCAAGTGGCCGGGGGTTATTGGTGAGGCAGTGGACAACAAGGGCCCAAATGGAAGGCAGAAAGAGACCGCTTTCCAAAGGAGTTAGAGCCAAAAGCCGAAATTGAGTTTAAAGTATAAGAAGAGATAAAATCAGAAAAAGTTGTACTCTCCCCAAGTCAGGGGAAAAGTAGGTTCTCGTAGATGATGTCATCTGCCACACAGACATCTGAGAGAATTATTTGGAATTTGTATACCTATAATGAAAATTCTATTTCAGGACCAATTTACTTGATTTTTGAATATTGTTGCTATGGTGATCTTCTCAACTATCTAAGAAATAAAAGAGAAAAATTTCACAGGACATGGACAGAGATTTTCAAGGAACACAATTTCAGTTTTTACCCCACTTTCCAATCACACCCAAATTCCAGGTAAGAGAAGTGGGCCAGGGTTTCACAATGATACGTTACAGAACACAGCCCCCTTATGAAGGTTAAACACCCCGCACTGGCGGGTCTCTGAAAGCCAGAGTCCAGCATTGTGTGGTCTATGGGCTCTAAGATCTAGAAAGGTCACTTATCTTTTTTTTTTTAAAGATTTTATTTATTCATTTGAGACACAGAGATAGAGAGAGAGAGCATGAGCAGGGAGAGAGGCAGAAGGAGAGGGAGAAGCAGGCTCCCCACTGAGCCAGGAGCCCAACGCGGGGCTTGATCCCAGGACCCTGGGATCATGACCTGAGCCGAAGGCAGACGCTCAACCATCTGAGCCACCCAGGCGCCCCGAAAGGTCACTTATCTTTGTTCTAGTTTCTCTGCTCATGTGGAACAATGAGACCTTCGCTTTCCTATGGCACAGGGGCTGTAGCTGTCTCCGTCCACCTGTGCCTGAATCACACTCTGGACACATATACAGTTTTGGGAAGAGTGCATTATTCAGTCTTTCACCTCTCCTGGATGACACGTAGGAATTAGTAGAAAGAATGAACACTTTTCCCAAAGTCTTTGACATATTCGTAGAGAGTAGTTCAGGTCTTGGGAGTTTGATGCAAAAGAGCTCTGAACTCATAAATTGGATTTTCAAAAATTAGAATGGATCAGTTGACATAATGTGACGGAGACGAAATTAAGTAGCGGTAACATTTGTCTCTATGCTCTGTGTTGTATATTCTGCCATCCATGGGGAGCCTGAGTGATTCTCAGTCCGGGTAGGATTTTTTGTTTTAGCATGCATAAATGAGGGCTGTAGGAGTTTGGTGGGATGCTCCTCTTCATCCCTGGGAATTTCTTGCTAATTACTTAAACATCATATAACACCTATCTCTGAATGAATTCACAGGCATTCTTAATAGAATGATTCCTCGATCCACAGTGTCTTCCTATTTCCTCCACACATGTGAAAACTCTCCCTTATCCTAAAAGCAGGTCTTTAGAAACTTTTGTCTTTACCGAGGGACTTTCGGAGGGTGCGCTTGAGATTCCAGCCTTGTTTTTCTTAGCGTGTAGGTTTCAGTGCAGGCCTTTGGCCTTCTAAGTTCTGAGACAGAGACCTAGCATCTTAAAGCTGGGAGGCCCCTTGGAGATCCCCATGGGCGTCTTTGTGTGGTTGCCCGTAACCAGTTCACGCCTGTCACACCAGTCTTGTCTTTCACACTTGTTTCTTAGCTCATATTCTAAAACCGAGAAAATTCTGCAATGTCATCTGTATTCTAGAATAGAGTCTCTTAATGAGTCAGATGGTGTGATCCGCACTCCACGGTCAGCAACAACTAATGCCGGTCAACTGGGCCTTTGATTCATTCTAGTCACTGGAGTATTAAATACACCGAAGTGACGCAGGAATATTTGTGGTCTGCAAGCATAAAGTCATTTTCCAAAGATATGGAAATTGTAAATTGGGATGAATTTGTATGCTGGAATATATGGACTCATTGTCTGTATATAATGCACACAGAATTCCTCAGTGAAGAATTTTATGTAATACACCACAAGAGAGTTTCGTTATTACTGTTTATTAATTTCACAGGAAAAGGAAATGCACTTTATTTACAAAGACCAACTTGAGAAAAGAAGGATGTTAAAACGACAGGTCTTTGTAGAAGATCTGTATTACAGGAACTTTCATAGGGAAAGTGGGCTTTTAGAAACAAAAGAGGTGTGAGTCCTAATTGTACATTTTGCTAGCTTCATGATTTCAGCAAATCACATTTATCTCACCAAGTCTTTTATAAAATGTGACTCTGACACCCAGCTTGTCGAGTTGTGACAAGGACTGAGTGAGGTCCTGTTTGAACTGTGGGACCCTGTACAGATAATGGGGATCACTTCTCTCCTCGTTAGACTTGGCAAGCTCAATTCCACACATGTTTTTAATGTCCACACATGCAAAAAAATGGACAAGTGGATGCTGTGCTTTTAATCTGAAAGCCCATTTATAACTAGAATTCATTTCTTTGATGAATTGTATTTTTTTAAATGTCTACTCAGAAGAAGAACATAAATAACAAAATAATTTTTTTAATAGTATGCCTGGTTCAAGAGAAGTTCAGATACACCAGGACTTGGATCATATCTCAGGGTTCAATGGGAATTCATTCCAATCCGAAGGTAATATTTTATTCTAATTAGTAGCACCTTAAAATAGAAACAGATACAGGAATTCTGTTAGTTGTTTTTTTTAAAAAGTGTGTCAATGCAAAGCATGTTTTTCTTTGCTAATGTCCCCTGAAGGCTGTATTAATGCATATTTGCTTTAAAGGTAGTGAAAAGCCAACAGTTTACGTATTGTGTATTTGATGTCAGCATGCAGCTAATAAACACAGAGGGCTGTTTTATTTAGTCAGGTTGTTCTTTTTAAAATCATAAATTAATTAGAGCCATTGATTACTGACAAGTGGAAAAATGATGAGTTCTGGAGTCAGACAGAAGTTGCGTTAACCTTGGGTTCCTTCACTTTCTGGCTGGAAGACTTTGGACAATTTATGTAACCATCTGAGCCACAATTTTGTCATCTGTGAAATGGGCCCAATAGTACTTTCGTCATAGTACCATCGGAAGGATTAAATGGAAGTACAGTAGGTGCCCAGTGCAGTTCATGAAATGTGGTGGTGCAATGCTAATTCTTTCCCATGTGACAAAACTACCTCGCACAAAAGAGGAGGATCAGAAGCTCCTGACTGATCAGGAGGCTGTCTGTCACCAAAGCAGCTGGAGAGGTTACTCCTCTAACCAAAAGGAATCTTTGGCTGACCCTTCAGAAGCCCCACAGGTTTAGCATGAATGGGTTAGCCCCAGTGCTGGGGAGCTTCCTTTGTAGTCTGGGCATCCCTCCTCACTATGGCTTTGATAACCTCCCCATGGGGATGTAATGGGGCAACGTCTTAGACCTGTGGCAAGCAACTGCCCAGCAACTGACCAGTTTTGTTTTACAGATGAAATTGAATATGAAAACCAAAAAAGGCTGGAGGAAGAAGAGGACTTAAACGTGCTGACATTTGAAGACCTTCTTTGCTTTGCGTATCAAGTTGCCAAAGGAATGGAATTTCTGGAATTTAAGTCGGTAAGCCCCTTTTGAAGGAGAAACTGACAGCCACAACAAGATAATTTTTGAAATGAGATGTGCTTTCCTTTTTCTTATTTCAACTTGTATCCCTTAAAGTCCGTCTCCCCCACCATCCACCACCCCCTTCACTGTTGGAGCCATATAGAACGTTCATTACAGCAGCTGTGGGTGAATTACAGGGGGAATGCCTGAGATCCCTTATTAGATAATGGTTGTCGAAGCCCTCCCGGGCGGTCCAAAGTCCCCTGAGACTTCCAGCTAGGAAGTCAAAGCGAGGCGTACAGCGTCAGTCCTTCCTGGGACAGTCAGTCCACGTTGTTCAAGGCTGTGCTCTGCGCATGGGCATTTGACCCCAGGTAAGCGAGGCCTCCACCACAGCGTGCTGGGCCGTGTGGTGGGCTAGCAGGATCCTGGTGCACCTGCTGCCTCCTCTGTTGTTCATCCCAGACTTATAGGACGTTGATGTGAGGGTCGTGGAGTCTGCCTCAAACCCTGGTTTCTACCTCAGTTTTGCATTCTTTCTATAATTGTCTCTCAGCCCTGTTCTCGGACATTTCAAGCATCTCTTACCTGTGAGCAGATGGAAGTCACTTCTCTGGTTGCTTTCTGTCTGCACCATCTTATGTTCTGTTACCTTCTGTGTGTTTCCCAAACTCTTCCCTCTTCTTTTCCCTTTGAATCTTTGCTTCTCTTTCTCCCTCTTTCCTCCAGGTCCCTCCTCTCTCCTTGTTCTCTTTGAATTTGGAGAGAATCATTTCAACTGTATTTTTTTTCCTTAAAAAAATTACTTTCTCTGATATATTGTCATAGGTCAGGTATATCTCAATTTAAAAAAAGATTAACATGAAATAAATCAACAGCTTTGAAGAACAGAAAAAAATGATGTTCACAATAGCAACCAAACCTGGGAAGCATCTTGAGATAAACCCAAGAAATATACGAGACCCACACGAAACATTATTAAATGGCAAAAAGGAGGCCTGAATAAATGAACTCTACCATGTTCATGTAGGAGAGATTCAGGGTTTATTAGAAAAGCCAATTCTGTCCAAGTTAATCTGTATGTTTCGCGCAACTCCAGTTAGAATCTCAGTGGTTTTTTTTTTTTCCCTCATGGATGTTGAAAGTGCATGTTGTCTTCTTTGCTTTTCTTTTTCCAAATGTGGGCATCCTTGCTCACTAGTTAAAAAAAAAATTCCTGTCTCTTAATATTTTCCCACCCCTCATCTCTGGGACATATTCTTTTTTTTTAAATTCAATTAATTAACATATAATGTATTATTGGTTTCAGAGGTAGAGGTCAGTGATTCATCAGTTGTATATAATACCCAGGCTCATTACATCACATATCCTCCCCAATGTCCACCACCCAGTTACCCCATCCCTCCCACCCTCCTCCCCTCCAGCAATCCTCAGTTTGTTTCCTATAGTTAAGAGTCTCTTATGGTTTGTCTCCCTCTCTGATTTCGTCTTGTTTTATTTTTTCCTGTCTTCCCCTATGCTCCTCTGTTTTGCTTCTTAAATTCCACATATCAGTGAGATCATATGATACATGTCTTTCTCTGGTGGACTTATTTCACTTAGCACAATACCCTCCAGTTCCATCCATGTCGCTGCAAATGGCAAGATTTCATTTTTTGATGGCTGAATAGTATTCCACTGTATATATATACCACATCTTTTTTATCCATTCATCTGTCTGAGACACGTTCTTCTCCTCATCTTCCCTGCCTGCTGTTGGATTCCTCTTTTCTCCAGTGTATCTATAGTTGCTTTAACTATAGTTCACCTACTTGGCCACCTCGATCGTCTGGCCTGGTTTGCTGCCTGTCTTGAAGTAAATACGCAAACTACTCACAACTGGAGGTCAAGGGGCATTGCTTTTTTACTCTCTGGGCTTGTTATAATAAGAACTTTTTTGAGGAATATCCAGTTTCTTAGACCCTCTCACCTTGTTTTCCCTTTAGGCCTTATCCTCTACACCATGATGTCACTGTCTCCGTTTGTCTTTTCTCCCTACTTCTCTGGTCGCTCCTTGCTTTCCCCGTAGCCTCCGTGACTCCATCCAGCGTTACTCAAGCACTGACTAGGTGCTATCACTGACAGGGGAGAAAGAGACAAGTAGACACGCAAATCAAAGATGACACTGTAGTGTGGTAAATACTTGTGTTCACGTAAGCTCTGGGAACCCAGGAAAGACACACACATATCAGAACCAGGGGTGGGGGACGGTGCAGAAAAGGCTTGGGGAAGGAGCTCGTGCTTTGGCTAGAGGAGATTTCTGAGGAAAAGGAAAACCAGCAGGGAACATGGGATAGGGCAGGGAACACAAAGTCAGGAGGAAGTCAGTTGAGAAAGGTCATGAGTTAAATGTGTAGCATGTGGTTCCCGGGGCAGTAGAGTAGGGCCTAGCCCAGCAGATATTCCTATCTGAAGCTCAAGAGAAATGTTTGGGTTGGAAACAGAGGTTGGGTGATGGTAGTTGCATCCCTCGGTTTGGACGAAGTGGCTCGGGAGGGTGCGGACCAAGAGGGTGCGGCCCTGGGGAATGAGAGCAGGCTTGCATGGAGGCCCAGGAGGAAACAGGTTCCACCAGGCAGTAGGAAGAAAACAGGGGCCAGTGACGTGCTGAATTCACAGAAGGAGGGACCTGAAGGAGGAGGGGCTGGCCCGGCAGTACCAGGTGCCACCAGGAGGCCAAATCCCATCTCAACTGGATTGGTGCCGTGCACGTCACTGCGGGGCTTAGCCCAGGCAGCTGGGGCAGACATCTGGGAGGAGGAAGGCAGGGTGCAGGGGGCCAGTAGTAAAGGGGGTGAAGTGTAAATGGAGTCTACAGGCAGCGCGCAATACTCTCAGAAAACTGGAGAGGGAGGAAGGAGAGCTAGCGGGATTTTAGTCTGCCTGGTTTTTGCTTTTATTTTTCAAGATTGAAGAGAGTCCTTTGGACCTTCAGCTCCTAGTGCTCTATTCCTTTGAATATCTTCCTTCTCAGAGTTTATTCTCTTGCCAGACCGCTCAGATTCATGTCATGTCCTCTGTCCATCCAGGGGCTCCTAATTCCACTTTAGTCAACCTTCCCAAACTTATTTTTTGTTTTTTTCCAGATATTTTCTTTGATCGTACTCTCATTGCCAAAGCTGTTTTCCAGTCAGAAAAGAGATAATTTTCTCCCCCCCACTGGACAAGAGCCTCCAAAAGTCCCTTTGGGAGGGAGCTCAACACTGGGCCCCGGTATTGTGTCTTTTATTTATAGGAAGACACAACACCCAGCCAGGTTTGATCTCCTTTCTAAGAACCCATCCTCTTGGCCTCCGGGAATGTTCCATAAGCAGCACAAATGACTGCATCCACAACAGCTGAAGAATTGGGCCATCTGCATTCCCTCTGTGTGCCGCACGTCACGCGTGATGACTGCCGGTGGCCCAGTAAAGATAAGACACCTCGATGAACCGCACTTTGCTGTCATTTGTAACTCCTGCTGAACTTGAAACTGGAAGCAAAATTGCACTCTGTGATAATCTCCGTCAGAGTAAATAACACTCCCATTTCGTTCTTTGTAGTGTGTTCACAGAGACCTGGCAGCCAGGAACGTGCTCGTGACCCATGGGAAAGTGGTGAAGATCTGTGATTTTGGACTGGCCCGGGATATTATGAGTGACACCAACTACGTTATCAGGGGCAACGTGAGGCTGCTATTTCTCACATATTTTTATGCTGTTATTTTGTGTTTTGTTATTGGGACGGTAGACATCCGCATTCACTATAGCGCGGGTTTGATTCCAGAAACTTCCTCACTGCAGTCAGCTTTCTTATGTTTAAAAGCTTTTTCTGTAGCTTCAGGGAATATTCCAGTTATAATAAAACCTGAGCAACGTAGCATCACATCTATCCTTGGGTGAGTCAGAACAGACCAGTTAGGGACCTTGGAGTACAATCGACACTTAAAAGACACTCATTACTTGAACTTACTTCAGTTCCCTTAGCTATAATGCAACCAGTGTCATGTTTCCAGGTATGGGAATTTGGCAGACAATAAAGCATTTTTTAAAGTACAACATATAAATTAAATATTAAATGTAAATTTTAAAAGGGCACAATATTTAAATTAAATATTAGCTAATGAATATTTAGCATCTTATTACGGTCACACAGGGAAACCTAAAATATGACAAAATCGACTTGTTAAAAAAATAAAAAAACAAAAATAAAATCCCAACTAGGGACAGATATGTTATTTAAGAACTATTGGAAATACTAGATGATAAAATTGTGTACTGGAAGGAGTGGCTTGTAAGAATCACAACACCTAAAGTTAAGCCCCTATTCTTTTTTGGAATTT
The DNA here is from genome assembly GCF_964656455.1 of Halichoerus grypus. Lineage (NCBI taxonomy): Eukaryota > Metazoa > Chordata > Mammalia > Carnivora > Phocidae > Halichoerus > Halichoerus grypus. The sequence goes on from NC_135715.1 coordinate 72,579,042, forward strand.
TTCTGTGCTTTATTGTCCCCACTTGTGAAATAATAGTGGCACCAAGAACTGGGTTGGTGCTTACCGGGTGCTAAGCACTATTTTTAGCACTTTACATATATTCATTCATTTAGTTCTCCAAGTGCCCAGTTGTGGGTGGGGAAACCGAGGCACAGAACCATAATTTGCCCATGATTACACAGCACATGGACTAGAGCATGAATGGTCTGAGCCCCAAGCCTGTGCATAAACACTGTGACACATGCAGCATTTCCCATGAGGACTGTCCGCTTACCTCATTGGCGTTGTTGTGGGAATAAACCAATAAAACCAACATGAAAGCACCTGCCTGGGGTTAACGGCCAATAAATGTTAAAAATCAAATTAAACACTATTCCCATTAGAATCAAATAACCATCTCAGCTGATTTTAGATCTATACATCACTCGTAGCTGAAATCATAAAGATGATCAAAGCTCATGGGTGGCTGTGTGGTTTTTACCTTACTAGCTGGTGGTCTCTTATGTGGGAAAGTGAATTCCATTTGGCACTTCAATTAATTCCCTTAATTAATCAAATTAACCAGACTAGTCTGTTTGATTCTATCAGCTCATCGGTTTGTATAGGATTTAAAATAGGGTTTCTTTCTTGAGCTTTGATTTTTTTTTTTTTAATTTCCCTAAGTAATCTCTACACCCAATGTGGGGCTGGAACTCACGACCCTGAGATCCCGAGTCACATGCTCTACCGACTGAGCCAGCCAGGTGCCCTTTGGGGTCTGATTTTACTTGGCAGATTTAACATGCACTGTGGAGGGCTCCTCACCTCATGAAAAAGAAAATGCTACAAAAAACTCTATCCCAGTAACCTATCTGCCCCTGTGTCTTGATTCTAATCTGAGGCTATACTAACTCTAAACCTGCCTTTCGTGTTACTGGAAATTATTCAAGCCACAGAAGCCAGCCTGGTGTCATTCCTGGAAGTGATGACATATACCCCCCTCACCACATTTTTGTAGCTGGCATTTCCACTAAAGTTCTTCCAAGAAATGCTTTTACAAAATATCCCACTAATTTACCAGTATCTACGTACCTCTGGGCAACGGACTAATTACTCCTTAATGGGAATTATCCACTGTTAAACTTACCCATTCCAAGCACAAAGCTTTGCTCAAGATGAGTTTTAAAGAGATGGCCAGCTGTGGGACACCTGGGTGGCTCAGTGGGTTGGGCATCTGACTCTTGATTTCGGCTCAGGTCATGATCTTGGGGTCATGAGATGGACCCTGTGCTGAGTGTGTCGGGCTCTGCGCTGAGTGTGGAGCCTGCTTAAGATTCTCCCTCTCCGGGGCGCCTGGGTGGCTCAGTCGTTAAGCGTCTGCCTTCAGCTCAGGTCATGATCCCAGGGTCCTGGGATCGAGCCCCACATCGGGCTCCCTGCTCGACGGGAAGCCTGCTTCTCCCTCTCCCACTCCCCCTGCTTGTGTTCCCTCTCTTGCTGTCTCTGTCAAATAAATAAATAAAATTTAAAAAAAAAAAAAAAAAAAAAGATTCTCCCTCTCCCTCTGCCTCCCACCCCCGCCCCCGCTTGCATGCATGTGCTCTCTCTCAAAAAAAAAAAAAAAAAAAGAAAGCCAGTTAGGTTGGTTTTTTGTTTGTTTGGATTTTTTGTTTTGTTTTCTTTTTGTAAGGCTATTATGTTAGAATATTGATTTAAAAGTGAAAACCTTCCACTTGAGGAATATGATTTTCTCCATTAAGCATTAAGAGTGGCTTTAGGAAGCCAAGAAATTTTATCATCTAGCTAGTAAGAGAAAAGAAAATACTCTTCACCATTCAGTCACTTCACCACTGATCACCACTGATCTCCTCCTGGACTCCACACAGGCTCGTCTGCCTGTAAAGTGGATGGCTCCTGAAAGCTTATTTGAAGGGATCTACACCATAAAGAGTGACGTCTGGTCATATGGAATATTGCTCTGGGAGATATTCTCACTCGGTAAGTTTTGCACGTTGCTGCCATCCCTTGCCCCCTCCATGCCTCACCCCCATTCCTAAATCAAAGCGTGCATGACATGCCACCTCTAATGCTCCCAAGAGCTCGCTAGTCTGACACCTGCGCCACTTCACGTTTTACTGCCGTGTCTTCCCCACCGGCCTATACCCGCGTGAGAGGGGGAGCCACAACTTTCCCCGCTTTCAGCCTCGCGCCAAGCAGTGTCTGGCCCGTGGGAGCTCTCGGTGCATGCTTGTTAATCGAGTGAATAAATAAACAAATGAAATAGTTTATCCTCCCCAATGTCTTCCTCAGGTGTCAATCCTTACCCTGGTATTCCGGTCGACGCTAACTTCTATAAACTCATTCAAAGTGGATTTAAGATGGATCAGCCATTTTATGCTACGGAAGAGATGTAAGTTCAAACCAGACTGCACGGTGGCTGAAATCGGGAATTTACAGTCTCTCTAGTTCCAAATGCATGTCAAAAAAAAAAAAAAAGTAAAACTCCTTAATGCAAAATTCATGATTCCTCTTTAAAAAACAAAAAAAACCAAAAAAAAACAAAAAAAAAAAGAAAGAAAAGGAAACTCTTCCTTTTTCTTTTGGGGATTTCTGGACAAAACTGAAGATACTGTGAATTAGGGGCTTCAATTCTTTTGAGGGTGAGAAGACTCCATCTCCTAGTTTCTGGTCCACAAAATGCATTTCCTGTCCGTCATCTAATTTGCCCTTTCTGGTGTGAGTTCAAAGTCTAGTAGAGTACTTGCCACAAAACAAACAGGCGATAGCTGGTGAGTAGCTCCCCAGCAAGAAATGGTGGGAAATGATCAGCTTTTCTTTATTCGGATTTCCTCAGCTTACTCCTCTTCTCTTGCTTTTACAGATACTTTATAATGCAATCCTGCTGGGCTTTTGACTCAAGGAAACGGCCGTCCTTCCCCAATCTAACTTCATTTTTGGGATGTCAGCTGGTGGATGCAGAAGAAGCGGTACGTAGCTGCGTAGTACTTTATAAAAGACTATTAGAAAGGAAAGCAATAACTCAGAACACGCACTGATTTCCTAAGAGTCAAAGTTGAACGGTGTCTTTCTCAGCAGTTTGTCTGGTTGCCCTTTGAAAGTTGTATGGGGTGAGATATATTTATTGGTAAGTGTTTTTGGAGGGGGGAAGCTTTCCCTAAAGTTTTCAGCTGATTGATTAAGAAATTAAATGCTTTTAAGTGTCCAGTGCATAGGACTAGATGACTAAACAAAACTTAATCCCTGGCCGCCACTGACCTTTCCTAATTCAACATGAAGCTTTAGTATGGAATAATCACACAACCCAGTCATATAATACAGCAGAGTGGAAAGAACATTGACCTGGAGTCATGAGAATCTCATCCCACCTCTAGCACTCTAGCTCCTCATCGCTGTATGAATTATGGCAAATCACTTTACTTCTCTGGGCCTTAGTTTTCGCACCTGTAAAATGGCTTGCCAAGGTAGGTGATCCCCCTAACCACTTTGTCTTTAACTGTATGTGAGACTCCAGTAATGTTGTGTGAGACTTTTGCTTTGTGGGTGTGTCTTTCCCATCAGTAGACTTGGTTCACGAGGGCAAGCAAGTGTACTGCTCCTCCTCACATCACCTGATGTGGTCCCACGGGCAGGAGACGCTCACTGGTCATTAAATAAACGAGTGCCTGTCAGCACGAGGGTGCGTCAGAGGTCACATCCGTTTTGTTCACCATTACATACCCAGAGGCTGGCATAATGCTTAGTGTATGGAAAGTGCTAAGCCAATATTTCTGGAAGGAAGGAAGGTAGGCAGGCAGGCGTAAAAGTAAACTTGAGAAAGCAAAAGCCTGACGGCAGAAGTAAGGACATCAGTTAAGAGGTGACTGTGGCAACAGAGGTGAGCAAAAATGAGGGGGTGATAGACGGTGGGGGGAAGGGAAGGTGCAGAAGGAAGGGACACACACAGTTCCTGTTTCAGGAGAGCGGCCTGAACTCACACCACCTCTCCTCTCATGTCCGGGCCCACAAATCATAGGAAATATATACATAAAATATAAATATATTATCAATATATCATGTATTTATATATACTATATTGTAAATAAATATAATACAAATATAAAATAAATGTAATATAAATATAAAAATATGGGGCGCCTGGATGGCTGAGTCAGTTAAGCGTCTGCCTTCAGCTCAGGTCATGATCCCAGAGTCGGGCTCCCTGCTCAGCAGGAAATCTGCTTCTCCCTCTCCCTTTGCCCTTCCCCCACTTGTGTTCTCTCTCTCTTGATCTCTCTCTTTCTCAAATAAATATATAAAATCTTTAAAAAATGAAATAAATATTAAAAATACATAAATACATATATACACACACACATATATTTTTTATTATATTTTTTTAAAGAAGTGAGGCCATAATTGCCTTTGAAAGCCAGAAGGAGATCTTTGTGGACCAGAAACAGTGGAAAACCCCTGAGACAATGAAAGCAGTTAGGGCTGAAGAGGGAAGACCCACAACAGAGGACTCTTTGAAAGAATAAAGACAAGTGCTTTCCTAGAAGTTAGGGAGAGGTCTGGTGGGATCGTGCAGAAGTTCCACAGTGGGACCAGTCACACTGTTAAATACACATAAGAATAACATGGGTGTTAAAAATGTAAGTATAACCACTGTGAAAATAGAAATATAATCTATAATCTCAGGTTCAGTGTAGAAGAAAAAAGGACCATAGAAAACTGGATCAACGCCACAAAATGGGGAAGAGAGAAACAAAGAGCATTCATGGAAATAGAAAAAGCTCAAAATGGCAGGATTCATAAGTCCACTTAAGAAACAGAATTTCAAAATAAATGAGACCATTATCACGCAGATCACATTTACTAACCTCAGTGCAGTGGAATGAGAAATCACCAGTAACACCCGAAAAGCCCCCAGTGTCCTACATGAGAAATTAAAACTCATGCTTCTTACAGAAGCCTTTGGTTCACAAGAAGGAGGAGGAGGAAGGAAAAAGACATAAAAATAGACCCTGCTTATTAAAACCTGTAGGAGCCAGCCAAATTTATAACTCTAAATTCATTTATTAGAAAACAAAGAATGAGAATGAATGACTTAAACTTTCAACTCAAGAAGCTAAGAAAAAAAACAATGAATAAGGAGGAGGGAAGAGGAGGAAGAGAATGAACGAAGCAGAAGAAAAAAACTAATAGAGGGGAGCGTGGGTGGCTCAGTCCGTTGAGTGCCGGACTCCTGGTTTCAGCTCAGGTCGTGGTCTCGGGGTCCTGGAATCAAGCCCTTCATTGGGCTCCATGCTGAGCGTGGAGTCTGCCTGAGATTCTTTTCCTCTCTCTCTACCTCCCCCTCTCCCTCCTCCCCATGCTTGTGCGCGCTCTCTCTCTAAAATAAATAAGTAATAATAAAAGAAAAAGAAAAGAACTAGTAAAGATACAGGCAGAATTAATTAAACTGAGAGTAGCCTTCAAAACAAAATAATAGTGATGATCAGGAAACCTAAAAGTTGTTTTTTGAACTAATAATTGTAATGATCTAATGGCTAACATTTTTTGAGTGTCATGCACTCTACTAATATACTACCCATAATAACTCAATTAATTCTCACATCAATCTCAAGAAGTAAGTTCTATTACTACCTCTTTTGCAGATCAGTAAATTGAGATACAGAGAGGTTCAGTCGTTTGCCCAAGGTAACACAGTAAGTGTCAGACTTCGGATTTGAATACAATAGTCTGGATCTAGTTTACACTGTATATTAATATTGTATATTAATACAGTATACAAATATACCACTAATGCATACTAACTATGAAGAGAACAATTAAGAAAAAAGAGAAAGCACAAATGACATTCAGAATAAAAAGAACATAATTATGGATAGAGAAACCATTTTTAAAAAGTGTTAAGAAAATCTTACGCACCTCTTTCTGTTGATACACTTGAAAAGCTAGGGTTCCAAAATTTTTATAAGGAGAATGTACTCGTGTATTACTTGTGCAGTTAAAAAATTCATTTTAAAATCACTTAAAGGGGTGAAGGGGAAGGGAAGTAGAGGCTTCCAGTTACGGAATGAAAAAGTCACGGGGATGAAAGGCACGGCACAGGGAATACAGACCATGATACTGTAATTGTGCCGTACGATGGGAGGTCCGCTTGTGGGGAGCACGGCATAATGTACAGACCTGTGGAATCCCTATGTTGTGCACCTGAAACTGATGTAACATTGTGTTTCATCTATACGTCAATAAAACTAATTAATTACTTACATAAATAAAAATCACTTAAAGAAATGGACAGGAGGACATTAAAAGCAGTGACAGACCCGTCTCTGATTGGTCTCTGATTGGCTGTGGGAGTACAGCGAGCTTGAGGAGATGGTTCTGAAAGTTCTGGATCGTGGGCCTGGAGGCGGGGCGGTGCGCTAAGTGAAACTGTCAATACAAGAAGGAGAGAAGGTTTGGGAGATCAGAGATAATGGATTCAGGTGTGGAGCTGTTGGATTTGAAGTGTTACTGGTATTTCTGTCACAGCCTTCCTTAGACGGTTAGAAATTCAGTGCTGGAGATGTACATTTGGTTCAACAGGTCATAACCAACTGCTAGACCCGCTTTACAAAAACGATGTATCGTTACCTTTTCATCCTTAAGGGTTGAGGCTGACTGTTATTGTGAAGACCAGGTTCGAAAGGAGATTTTTGTCCGTTTTCCAGAAAGAAAAATTAAGCGGAGTTCATCAAGTGAACACGATAACTGACTATCACAGTAGTGAGGGGTGGGGAGAAGGAGGGAGTCCGTCAAACTCACGTAAGATTGCACGATCCCAGGTGCCTGCGTGGCTCAGTGGGTTAAGCGTCTGCCTTCAGCTCAGGTCATGATCCTGGAGTCCCAGGATCGAGTCCTGCATTGGGCTCCTGCTCAGCAGGGAGTCTGCTTCTCCCTCTGCCCCTCACCCCACTCATGCTCTCACTCACTCTCTCTCTCAAATAAATAAATAAAATCTTTAAAAAAAAAAGTAAAAAAAAAAAAGAATGCACGATCCCTACATCACGAAGAGTTCTCATACATAATAAGGAAAACGTGGGTAGCCCAAGATAAAGGGCAAAGGAGAGAAGCAGGCTATTCACAATGAAGTGCAAATGTTCATCGAATATAGAAAAAGATGTTCGACTTTTTGCTTATCATGAAACACGCAGGCAAGGAGATAAAACCTTCGCTGGACAAAGGGCTGGAGCCTTGAGCGGTAGTTAACACCCCTGCTGTCGGGCTCAGGAGAAAACAGTGTTGTTCCCAGACACAGCAGAGAGGAGCAGAAATAAGTAAAGGTTTCTGCAGGACAGCCTGGCGATGTACGTCCCCATTCAGATGTGCATCCACTTTGACCCAGCAATCCCACTGCCCCCATTCAGCCCAGAAACAGGCAGGGCCAGTGTGCACTTCTCAGTTTATGTTATAAAACCAGTCCATCAAAAGGTCAGTTATGGTGCATCTGTACTATGGAATGCTAGGCTACTATTAAAAAGATGAATGTGCTTATATTTATTTATTTATTTATTTTTTAAAGATTTTATTCATTTGAGAGAGAGAGAAAGCATGAGCAGGGGAGAGAGGCAGAGCAGAGGGAGAAGCAGACTCCCTGCTGAGCGGGGAGCCCGACGTGGGGCTCCATCCCAGGACCCTGGGATCAGGACCTGAGCTGAAGGCAGCTGCTTAACCATCTGAGCCACCTAGGCGCCCCGAGTGTGCTTATATTTAGTAAATAGTGAAAATCTGTAACACATGTAACATGCAAACAATGTATGAGTAATTCAAAATAAGGTTCTAAAACAGGGTCTACACTCTGAGCCTACTGACGCAAAATTGTGTGTACACAGCAAGGTAACTATAATGGTGGTACCTCTGATGATTTTAGCTTTTCTTCTATACATCTTCCTATATTGCTTACAGTATCTATATGAAAGCGCGTTCACTTTATAATCAGACAAAAAGTAGAGCTGTTTTCATCTTGGAAGAACATTTTAAAGTCACTGACCTCCCAAGTGAAACTCAAGAATCAGTCCCCTGTATTAACCGCATAATGAACAGATCATTTTAGTGGCCTTTCTCTTTTATGGTTTTACTGCTCAGCTTTTGGATTTCTAGATTGGGACTTTATATCCAAGAACAGAAACAATAATGGAATCAGCTATTTGACTATGACTTGATTTCTCCATTAATAAACCGAATTTGCTTTGTCAATTAATATCCTCTAAGATTATCCTCTAAGACTTATGTATCGTAATAGTAAGTAATCTGCAATATAGGCCCTTGACATGTCCATCTTCATCAGATGGTAATCAGTGTTCTGTCTTTTTCCCACCTTCAGATGTATCAGAACATGGATGGCCACATCCCAGACCGTCCTTCCGTCTACCAAAACAGGCGACCTTACAGCAGAGAGGTGGATTCAGGGCTCCTGGTTCCACAGGCTCACGTTGAAGATTCCTAGAGAAACAGTTTAGTCTTAAGGACTTCCTCCCTCCAACCCCCACCTTAAACAGGCTGTAGATTACCAAACAGGATTAATTTCATCACCAGAAGAAAGTATATTCTCAGCTGCTGCTTTGCTGGACTTTTCTCTAGAAGCTCTCTGTATTTACTCTTGTTTTCAAAGGAACTTTTGTAAAAAACAAATCATCCTTTGCACAAGGCAGGAAGAGCTGATAATTAACTTTACTGGAGCATCTACCTACATCCAAAGCCCTTCTTGGGCTGGCTTGAGTGAAAATCGTGTACCTGAGGTATAGTATATTCTTGTAAATACGTAAAACAAAAGCATTTTGCTAAGGAGAAGCTGATATGATTTTTTAAATCTATGTTTTAAAATAATATGTAACTTTTTCAGCTATTTAGTGATATATTTTATGAATGGAAATAAAATCTCTTCTCTAGAAATGTTTGTCATTGAATTGTTTACATGACATATTTAGGGCGAGACTTAACTGGAGGGCAGGAACCTAATGAAATTATGTGCAACGATTTGTTTGTGCATGTGTATTTTTTTCCTACTGAGAAGCTCCAGCCTTTTGTCAGATTCTTAAAAGGATCCGTGACTCCTGCCCCCAGACCAGAGCAGAACAGCTGATGTCTGCTTGCTTCTCTGTAGCACTCCATGGATTCAGCCTCCTTCATCCTTTGAATTCAGCTTAGCTCCCTCCCTCCCACAGGCTTATAAAGTTGACTTGCCCTCATCCTTACTTTCCAGGTGTGGTTCTTGGTGAAGAACGTGATGAAGGTTTGCCTTTTCTTGTCCTCCCTTCCAGGGCCGTAGTTAAGATAAGAACCCTGAAGGCAGTCTGCCTGGGCTGGAATTCTTTTTCCAACGCTGCTTAGCCACGCAACGTTGGGCAAGTAACTGAACTTGTTTAGGTCTCAGCTTTCTCTTCGGGAAGATGGAGTAATAATGGATGGCATCTATCTTACACGGTTGTGGTAAGAATTAGATGGACTACATATATAATATATGTAATTTATAAATGTATGCATAAACAGATGGTCCCCAACTTACGGTGGTTCAACTTAAGATTTTTTGACTTTATGGTGGTGCAAAAGGGATACACATTCTGTAGAAAACTTTCTTTGAATTTTGAATTTCCCTGGCAAGCGATATGCAGTACGATTGTGATGCAGCTCCCAGTCAGCCATGGGATCGCAGGGTGAGAAGCCAAAACAGTGACAGCCATTGTATACTCATTCAGCCATTCTGTTTCTCACTTTCAGTACAGTATTCAGTACATTACTTGAGATGTTCAACACTTTATTATAAAATAGGGTTTGTGTTAGATGAATTTGCCCAGCTGGATGGAGGTTGACGTCATCGGTTTTCTGAGCACATTTGAGGTGGGCTAGGCTAAGCTGTGAGGTTTGATACGCTGGTGTATTAAATGCATTTCAACTTAGATATTTTCAACTTACTATGGGTTTACTGGGACATAACCCCATTGCAAACTGAGGACGATCTATATTACATAAACATACAGATTGCACGGATAGCGCTTGGCCCATAAATGTAAGCCAATTTGTCATTTGCACTTCCCTTCTGGTTTTATTCTTTTACTTTAGACCAGGCCACCATACACTCACTTAGATGACACAAATCCGTTCTTCACCTAACCTCTTCTCCCAATCTCTGGGCCATCCAGTGTTTTCTGTGGCCACAGATAGATTTGTCTTCCTAAAGTATTGCTGTGCACACACCACTTCCGGCAGGAGCACATCCGGTGACTCCCGGTGTCTATCAGCTAAAGCCAAATTCTCTTGCCAGCATTCATGCCCACCACAGCTGGGCTCCTCTGCATTTCTCAGTGTCAGACTACCTAACGCCATCTATCTCTGTCACCAAAACCATCTGCTCATGTTCAGTGGGTATGTCATGGGCATTCCTATCTCCACTGTTTCTTTTCTTCACCCTCCACCGTCCTGGGATGCTTCTTCCTATTCAAGGAAGCCCCTATTCTGTGGCCAGACTTGAGCTCTGTCTGACACTTCAGGTCTTTCTCAGCTCCACCAGCCATCAGTGCTGGCTTCTTCCACTGAAATCTACAGGCTCCTTGTCCATATCATCCAGTTGGCTCCTAACATAACCATTCTTTCTTTTCTTTTTTTCTTCTTTTCTTTTCTTTTCTTTTCTTTTGTTCTTTTGTTCTTTCTTTCAGAGAGAGAGAGAGAGCTTGAGCAGGGGGAGGGGCAGAGGGAAAGGGAGAAGCAGACTCCCCGCTGAGCAGGGAGCCCGATGCGGGGCTCAGTCCCAGGACCCTGAGATCATGACCTGAGCCGAAGGCAGGCGCTTAACCGACTGAGCCACCCAGGTGCCCCAAACATTCTTTCTTTTCACTTGGATTTTTTTTAAGCAACAAAAACGTATTATCTTACAGCTCTATACGCGAGCAGTTCAACAAATGTCCTTCTGGGCTAAAATCAAGGTGTCATCAGGGTTGCGTTCCTTTCTGGAGGCTCTAGCGGAGAATCTGTTTCCTTGCCTGTTCCAACATCTAGAGGCTGCTAGAATTCCTTGGCTGGTGGTCCTCCATCTTTATAGCCAACAATGTTGCCTCTCTCTAACCATTCTCTAGCCATGTGTCCCTCTGACTTTGAACTCAGCTGAGGCTGGTTCTCTGATTTTAAGGATTATGTCTTTTCACTTGGATTTTTAGAAGTTTGAAAGTAGATAGGATTTATTCCAAGTTGTTATGCCTAATTCCTATTTGTGTATACAGTCAGGACACACAAAATACATGTATTCAATTATTTTTTGCCTACTCAGGTTAAAGCGTTCAAAGAATTTTGTATTTTTTCTTATAGTAGTAAGTGAAATTTACCCTTTATGCACCCAACCCAAATCCCAAACTGCTTCTTCAGAGGAAATGCTGTTCAAGTTTCAGGTATAGTTCTTCCATCTTCTTGCTTAAATATACTTACGTTACATGTATTTACACCAACACACACCCCCACAGAACTCTCTGTTTTTTACATAAATGGAATTACACTAGCCATATTGTCAAACATATTTTTGTGGTTAACCATGTGTCAATATTTTCCCAACTATACATGTTTGTGCAGCACTTGTGATGAGCTGAGCATTGTGCTAAAAATGATATATGTATTCTCTTCTGTAATTTTCTTAACTGCCTTATGAAGTAGGTACTAATATGATACCATTTTTTTCCTGGAGAAATTGGAACTTAATTTAGTAACCTGTGGTCTCCAAGCCCCTGTTAACACTTATCATGTGGTTGCTCTTGGGTTCTACTATTATTTTATCTATTTTATTTATTTATTTATTTATTTATTTATTTATTTATTTATTTATAATTGTGGTAAAAAAAAACCCAACATATAATGCAAAACTTATCATCTTAACCATTTTTACGTGTACAATTCAGCCATGTTAAGTATATTCACATTGTTGTGCAACCAATCTCCAGAACTTTTTCATCTTGTAAATCTTAAACTTTGGCCCCACTGAACAATAGTTCCCCTTTTTTCCCTCCCCTGAGCCCTGGTAACCATCATTCTACTTTCTGTTTCTATGAATTTGACTACCTCATATAAGTGGAATTATACAATATTTGTCTTTTTTGTGACTGACTTATTTCACTTAGCATTGTGTCCTCAGGGTTCCTCCATGTTGTGGTATGTGACGGGACATATTCCCTTTCTTTTTAATGCTGATAATATTTCACAGTATGTGTATATATTTTGTTTATTCATTTATCTGATGGGCATTTAGTTTGCTCCCACCTCGTCTACTGTGAATCATGCCGCTGTGAACACGGGCCTGCCAATACCTCTTTTGAGACCCTACTTTCATCTTTTTTTGTTTTGTATATTTTTGTATGCTTTTGTAGAGACGTGGGATTGCTGGATCAACTGGTAATTCTATTTTTAAGTTTTTGTTGTATTATTTTTAAAGATCCTGTTGTAGTGATCATGAGTTTCTTTGGCCATCCAGTGTCAATTCCCATTTCTTCCAGTAACAGCACTGTGGTTGGAGGCATGGCTTCTCCTTATGGCATGCAGTGGAGTGGGACTTCGGTAGAGGGCGTTTGCCTTCTAGCCCAGGAGGGTCCTTGACACAAGCTCGGCTAATAAACTTCCTCTCTTGTTCTGGAACTTTGTAACTGGACTAGATTCAGGCAAGGATGAAAAAGGGAGTTGGAACCCATTATTCTCACAATACTGGTCTCTGACAAAAGTGACAAGCAGTCCCCACTTCCTAGATCCCTGGAGCTGCTTTGGTCCCTCTTCTTGCGCAAGCCTTGGTCTCTGGCCTTCCTGTTAGGTCTGTGAGCCACCCAGTGTCCTTTCCGTAAATGCCCTTGCCAGGAACCCAAGTCCACCTCCAGCGCTCACAGCCAAGACCCTTGGCACACACACCTGCACTGATTCGCAGTCATCCTGCACCAAATTGAGGATTTCATCTGCTTTGTCTTCTCTAGAAAGTCCTCTCTGTTTTCGTTGGCCAATGGTCTTCTTTCAAGTTTCGAATGATTTATCTTCATTTGTATATGATTCCATTATGTTGACAGGATCCGAGGAAGTAGAGTAAAAGCCCTCTTGAACTGCTTGACCAAAAATGTGGGCGATCATAAGGAGGAAAAGAGAAGCAAATTAACGTTTGTAGAACTTTTATAGAAATGTTCTCCTTTCCCTTCTGCCAAACTGATTTTAGTCAGACCCACATACATTCTGAACGTGACTTCACTCCAGATGGAACCAGATAAATACATTTATACATGGAGTCCCCGACACAGCACACCCCTTGCAGTTGTAGTATCTATCAAAGGCACCAAAGAATTGATTTCCTTGAAAATGAATATGCTCTTGTTCATGAGTTTTATAAAAATGGCACCATACTCTATATAGACTTCCAGTTCCTGCTTTCTTAAAAAAAAAAAAAAAAAATCAACGTTGTGTTTCTAAGATTCACTCATGGTGCTCCATGGATCTTAAGTTCTTTCATTTCATTGATGTGTGATGTGAATATATAATTACCGCTATTTATTCATTTTCACACTGATGATATTTGAAGCTTTTTGGGTTGGGTGGGATAATGGGTTCATGGTGTTCATTAATATTTTACTTTGTAACATAACTTTTGTAAATACCAAATATGATATTTAAAAGGCAACATTCTCTGAGGAAGGAAGGCATTTAAAAACCGTATTGGGGAAAACAGAATTAGACTCTATTAAACACAGCTCTTACCACAGATCCGGTATTAGTTTGGGTCAAGTTGTGTCTCTGACATAACTACATACTTTTTTTTTTTTTTTTAAAGATTTTATTTATTTATTTATTTGAGAGAGAGAATGAGAGAGAGCACATGAGAGTGGGGAGGGTCAGAGGGAGAAGCAGACTCCCTGCCGAGCAGGGAGCCTGATGCGGGACTCGATCCAGGGACTCCAGGATCATGACCTGAGCCGAAGGCAGTCGCTTAACCAACTGAGCCACCCAGGCGCCCACTACATACTTTTTTTTAAGATTTTATTTTTGGGGGCCGCCTGGGTGGCTCAGTCGTTGGGCGCCTGCCTTGGTTCGGGTCGTGATCCCGGGGTCCTGGGATCGAGCCCTGCATACGGCTCCCTGCTCCATGGGAAGCCTGCTTCTCCCTCTCCCACTCCCCCTGCTTGTGTTCCCTCTCTCGCTGTGTCTCTCTCTGTCAAATAAATAAAATCTTTAAAAAAAAAAAAGATTTTATTTTTGGGTTGCCTGGCTGACTCAGTCAGAAGAGCCTGTGACCTTTGATCTTGGGTTTGTGGGTTCAAGCCCCACGTTGAGTATAGAGATTACATAAATATTAAATCTTTATTATTTTATTTTTTTTAAGTTTTATTTATTTAAGTAATCTGACTAAGCCATCCAGGCGCCCCCAACTACACATTTTTACCACGTGGAAGAACACAACTTACAAGCACTGATTTTAGAGATGTGTTCCTGCTACTGCGTGCATAGCCTCTTCCATCCAACCAGTAGGTGGCGCCCTAGGACTACTGTTTTTTGATTAATCCCAGGCATTGGGCTGGACTTCGTTCCTACACCCTGCCTCTGGAAAGGCAAATTTTAACAAGCAGAATAAAGAAAAGGCCAGTCTGTTAATTAGAAGGAAGAACAACCCTCTACATAGATCACTTAAATTCATTTATTCAGTACTCAGTTATTTCTTGACTATGATAACGATTGCGCATTTTATGTGCCTTATTTATCACATTCCCCACAATAACAGAGCGGTCTATGTCAGCTTCTTTATAGAATCTGGTTTTTACCATTCAATTCTACACAGTGCATTTATCAGCATAGGGGATTGACTTTGGAGCTTATTCTTCTTGGAGCACCTTCTATGCTTAGTGTTGCTTGAGCCTGGACTGGCTTCCTGTTGGAAACGGAGTCTGTTTCTCAGAGATCTTTTGGAGTAAGGAAAACAGCCAGGGGTGTTTGGCCTGCAGCAGGAAGATGTCCTGAGTGACCTCTTATCAAAGTTCCAGCCCTTCGATTATCCACCTTCTGTCCCTCCTTCACCCATCTCTGCCACTTGTGTTTCTTCTTGATCTTCCTTCTCTTTCCTCAGCTCTTCATGAAGGACTTTCCCAGTGACATGCTTATCCGAACCCCCCTGCCACTCCCACTGTCATTTTTGTCAAAAATAAATGACATATCAGAGTTCAAATTTGCTTCTGTCTAAGCCACAGTGACCCTCAGCAACAGAAAAACAGGTGGTGGGAGTTACCACCTAACAACACCACATCTTTTTAGCTCCTAGGAGCCTACCGTGTATTAAATTCCAAACTATCTTACTGAGGCAAAAAAGCTTGATGAATTTTTTCTGGCAAAATATATATAACATATGTACATGTATACGTACAATTTACCATCTGAACCATTTTTAAGTCTAGGGCTCAATGGCAATAAGTACATTCACAATGTTGTGCAACCATCACCACCTTTCATCTCCAGATGGAACTTTTTTATCTTTGCAAACTGAAACTCTGTCCCCATTAAACATTAACTCTCTATTCCATCTACCTCCAGCCCCTGACAATCACCATTCCACTTTCTGCTTCTTTAAAAAAAAAAAAAGAAAAAAGATTTTATTCATTTATTTTAGAAAGAGAGAGAGTGTGCATGTGTGAGTTGGGGGAGGGGCAGAGGGCGAGGGACAAGCAGGACCCCGGGATCATGACCTGAGCTGAAGGTGGATGCTTAACCGACTGAGGCACCCAGGGGGTCCCTCTACTTTCTGCATCTCTGAATTTGACTCCTCTAGGTACCTCGTATGAGTAGAATCATCCAGTATTGGTCGTTTTGTAAGTGGCTTATTTCACCTAGCACAATGTCTTCAAGGTTTGCTCTGATGAACTCTGTATTAACATTTGTTGTCCTGTGGCAGTTTACCAGCCGGTGAAACCAAGGTTTAAGAAGGTTAAGTCACTGACTTAGACACACAAAGCAGGTACTAAGTGCGGGCCCGCTGGGACCACACCCTCTGCCTCCTCGCAGCCACACCCCAGGTCTGGGCTCCTGCCAGGCTTCTTGCTTTGGCTCAGTCCTCAGCTAAGGAACGTGGTCTGGTAACAGCAAGACTATCTGAGTTCTGACTCCCAATTTGCCTCAAATTAAAAATATATATGGAGGAGAGCAATCTGTCTTTCTGGCATCTTATTGGGAAAACACTCCCATTTAAACTCCATACATGAGAAGTTAAGGGCTGCTAATTAAAGGGAGCGGACGTGTGAATGTTTCAACCAAAAAAAATGAAACAAAAATTTGTGCCCATTTAAGCATTTTCTCTGTGTCGAGGCGCCTGGGTGGCTCAGTCGGTTAAGCGTCCAGGTCTTGATCTCAGGGTCCTGCGTTCAAGCTCCACATTGGGCTCCACACTGGGCATGGAGCCTACTTAAAGGGAAAAAAAAATTCTCCGTGTTCAGCTATAAACCTCTAAGAGAAAAGTTATAATAAAATCAAATATAATATATTCAGCAACTGGAACATAAGAATCCTATCTGGTACAGTCAAACAAATTATGAGGCTACATCTTTATATCATTTCACTTTTAAAAAAGCTTTATTGATATACAATTTGTATACCACACAATCCTCCTCTATATGGTGTACTATTCAATAAATTAGCTTTTTGCTCGGCTGAAAATTGCCTTACCTTCTGAGCACGTGCCATTTCTTCGATTGATCTGATTGGTGAGAGTCAACAGAGGTGAAGCCCAGAGTGCTGAGTTAAGCTCAGTGGCATGAGCTGCTGAGTTCCGCATTAGTAATTTGTATTTTGTTGTTGTTGTCGATATTGTTTCTATGTCTGCGACTCTTTAATTCCTTAACTTTTTTGTGTCTTGAAGGTTCGAATGTGAGTAGGTTATTTGGAGTTTCATTATTATACAACAGACAGAGCAAAATAAAAAGTTCAGTGTCTAGTCTGTGCCAGAAAGGTAGTAATATCAGTAGGGAGGTCCTTCTTACCCTTGTGTATCAGCATTGCCATGAGTGGAAGGAGTTTCTACTTGCAAATTCAGATGTCTATCTCCTGCTGTTCTCAGAGGAACTGAGAACCCCCAGGCTCCAAGCCCCAGGCAGGAGCTCCTTTGGGGGTGGGGAGACCCTCAGTGTGCAGAGATAAGAGCAGGAAATGGTAAGGGATCAGGCTAGAGGGGTGGGGGACAAAGAGCCATGGACCCAAGATGGTCTTCTTTCTTGGCTTCTGGTCTACCTTCTTTTCCCAGAGTCCAGGGATGAGGATTGTAATAAGGCTGGGGAGCCTGGACAGACCAGTTGTGGGGATCCAGCCAGACTTCCCCTCAGTCTTATCTCCCCACAGTCTTATTTGGACATTGCAGACGCTGCACAGGTCACATTAGAGTGAACCGAGGCTCAGGGCGGTGCTGTCCTCGAGGAGGAGGGGAAGCAATGGATATTGGGCTGTTAACTGGGTCTGCAGCAAAGCCTGCACAGACAAGGAAAAAACCGGTGGCAGAAAGGAAAAAAGAGAAAATTCTGGTGTTGGTCCAATGGAGAGATTGTACACAGAAAATATTAGCCCGCGCCTCTGTGGTGCTCTGTAGAGGAGCTGTTTTAGGCACTTCTGAATAGTCACTCATCTGTCACAAAATCCCAGAAGGTAGATACATTATTATCCCCATTTTACAGACAAAGAAACTGAAGAAAAGAAAGTTCAGTAACTTGCCAAATGTCCGGTCATAGTGGCAGAGCCAGGATCAGAGCTCTCCTGGGTCCGTGCTCTCCACACTGGGTTCTACACCCAAAACTGTGTACACACTTCAGGATTCAGTGTGTTTTCACATATACTCGGGTACATTATAGATACGTGTTAATCTCATATGAAGACAAGCCAGTAATGGCGGTCTTCTGACACTGGATTTACTTCTTGGAAAAGCAGATCTAATCAGCTCCTTTTCAAGAGATGAAGTCTTGGCCACTCTGTCAGCCATGACCTTTTGGCCCAGGTAGTCAGAGAGGACCTGGGCTGGAAAATGTCTACAAACAGAGGGAGGAACCAAAATCTGTGGTTGCTGAAAGCTTGTCAAGGGAACTATGGTCACCCGCCTCTCATAAACCACAGTGGCAAATGTAACTGACTTACTAATGCTAAGAGGGGCTCTGCCCTTGAGTTTTGACTCAGATGGAGGCAAACATGTAGCTAGTATGGCTTTTAGAAATATGTTTGCATTATTTTTGTTCTAACGGGAAACAGCAGCAGTTTATTTTAAAATTTTGACCCCTTGGGGCACCTGGGTGGCTCAGTTGTTAAGCGTCTGCCTTCGGCTCAGGTCATGATCCCAGGGTCCTGGGATCGAGCCCCACATCGGGCTCCCTGCTCCGCAGGAAGCCTGCTTCTCCCTCTCCCACTCCCCCTGCTTGTGTTCCCTCTCTCGCTGTGTCTCTCTCACTGTCAAATAAATAAAGAAAATGTTAAAAATAAATAAATAAATAAATAAAATAAAAATAAAATAAAATTTTGACCCCTTCTTTTCTTTGACTTTACCTTCCACTGTATTTTTTGGTTTTTTTGAATATACATGAAAGCTATTAGGGTGAGAAATTTAATCTATGTGGTCATTTGGTCAACTAATTCACCCCATGGTGTTTATTGGGTACCTACCGTGGGCACGGTTCTAGGCACCCAGGACCCAGAGGCAAACAAGACACACCGTCCCCAGACTCATAGAATTAGTCGGGGCTGAGAGATGATATGCAAATAAGTATAATAAGCAAGGTGATTTCAGATAGGTGTATATATATTCAGGAAGAAAGTAACACATAATGGTGTTTGAGAGACAACTGAGAATGGGGCACAATTATTTCTTAGACAGCACATCCTGTGTAACGAGCATCTATGAAGTACCTATTATGTTAAGCATCTGAGATACAGAGAAAGGATAAAACACACGACCTGACTTCTCTAGCAGCGACACATGGGAAATCAAATTTTAAGTGGGTGGCCTTGTGACTTGTCTTGGAGTTATCAGAGAAAACTTCCTGGGATACCCTTGACATTAAAATGTTAATGATACCAAAAGTCACTCTAGCTTGAAGGCCCACAGTGAAATAGGGTCCCTCCCGGCTTTGTGGGAACAGTTTGGTGGGAAACATTTCCCATGTAGAGATCTCCACTCCCTGGATTAGAACCTTAGCCTGTGTTTGCTCATTACACAAGGATTGTGGATCCGCTTCTGCCAGAGGCATTCAAAACATGCCAAGCTGGTGTTGCATAAAAAAAAAGCTTGCGCATTCAGCAAGTATAAGCTGGTAAGCAGAGCCAGAGTCACTCACTTTCAAGAGGGGAGCTGTCGTTCTGCTGCCTCGGGTTGAGTGCAAGCAATGGACATTGAGAAGGTCAACTCCATGGACTTCGGAGAATTTGTGGATGTGTTTGGGAATGTCATTGAGAGATGTCCCCTGATTGCAGCTGCTGTTTGGTCCCAGCGCCCATTCTCCAACTTGGAAGATTTAGAGAAGCACTTTTTTGCCTTTATTGATGCCCTTCCACAGTCAGGTAAGGCTTCAGCACTGGACGCTGAGAATCTCTACAAAGGGATTTCAAATATGCTTATCAAAATATTTTTAGATATTTCAGCCGAGTTGCTTATCGTTGATATGTTGATTAGCAATTTCAGGTTTAATTTCCTCAGACTTAGTAAATGGGAGTCAGACATTTGTAAGGTGTTAGGCCAAAAGTAGAGTTAAAGACATATGTTGGTCTCAGCTCCAGTCTTGATCTCAGGGTCATGAGTTCAAGCCCCTTGTTGGGCTCCACACTGGGCAAGGAGCTACTTAAAAAAAAAAAAAAAAAATCCAAAAAAAAAAAAGAGAGAGACCTACGTTGGCTCAGGTAAAGTGGCTGTGAAATGTTAAAGCTATGAGGTCAGGAGGAAAGAAGAACAGGCACTTGTCTCCTCAGGCCTCACAGTCGCTCGGAGGCCAAAGGTCAGGCTGAAGGCCCACCCTCTCTTAGCCAAGTGTGTTCACTTTGGGAATGTCCTGTATGTAAGACAAGAGACAGCCCAGTATCAGAATATCTCAGGAGCCCAGGGGAAAGAGCAAATGGCTGACATTTTTACCAGACAGGGCCAGTTTGGACTGGACTGCTGAGGAAAGTAAACTCATTCAGATCAGCAACTCCCTGAGGGAGTGAAGGGGAAAAGACAAAAATCTGAAGGAATTCCTCTGGAGAAAGGGAAAGAAATTGTTGATTTCCTCTGGGTAGAGAGAGAAAAGGAGACACTTCTGGGTGTGGGGTGAGGAGAGGTAGAGGTGGAGGTTTAGGCTAACCCCAAGTGACTCAGAATGACACAGGGCTTCACAAGGATTCAGAGGCCGAGGGTTAGAGTCAGGGCTGCTTCCGGGGCTGTCCAGCTATCTTCAGAAAAGCCTGAAGGGAAGCAAGGGACAAGGGCTGCCTTCCGGAGCCTGCTTCTCAGCCCCGGAAAGAGCAAGAAGCCACCAGAACCCATGTTCAAAATGTCTGACAGGAAAATGCAGGTCAAATGAAAACCTTCTAGGCCAGAGGGAAAGAATTTTTAAAGGGTGTGAATGCCTTATGAATGGCATTTTTTCTATCAAGTTAAAAATAAAAAGGAGAAAAATCCCAATATCTGTCTTAATACCCGAGGGGTGGTGGGCTGGGGAGGGAAGGTATCACATGGATAATTTAAATCTAGTATTCACTGGTTTATCCAGTTATTCAACATTTATTTAGGGTTTACTGTGCCAGGAACTTAGATAATAAAATTAAAACTTCCCTATTTCTGTCTTCTTTCCCACCAACAGTCACCCCGATTGGTTTGAGCAGAGGTTCTAGTTAAGGTTAGTTAAGGTCTAGTTAAGGTTAAATACAATCACAGTCCTGAGCAAAGTGGGATTTGAGGCTGGCATTCACTCCCTCCCTCCTGAAGCTTGTATTTGATCCCTCTCCTAACTCAATGGGAACTCGGCATTCTGGCCAGCGTCAGAATCCTACATCACTCAGTGAACAGGATACCGGGACTTAAAGATTTAAATGCATGAAATGATTCAGAAGATGAAATCATAAAATGATTTTAGAAGATGATGGTTCCTGGTATTACCCCTTCCCCACACATTTTCCCTGGAGTGACTTTAGTAGCAGGTCAGTGGGACAAAATGACCAGAGGGAGTTGGAGGGTTGTTTGCTTCTGCACTAGACGCTGTTCTGTGGAGAGACCTCCCTGTGGGTGGAGCCTGCTTCTCAGCCCTAACCCGGTGTCCACACTCTCTTAGGCAGCTGGGAACAGAGCTTCAATGCTGTATGGGGGGTTACACTGTATCTAATCATCTCGATGATGATTATGAGGACGAGGACGACGATGATGTTGTTAGACAGACAACTAATAATAACAATAGCCAAAATGCATTTGACCCTTACTATTGGTGTGTTTCAGGCACTTTTCTCAGCATTTTGCATTTGTCCACTCATTTAATCTTTACAATAATCTTATAAAGCAAGTATTATTATTATACCCATTTTACAGATGAAAAACTGAGGCACAAAGAGATTAAATAACTTGATCAAGAACACACAACTAGAAAGTGGCAGAACTGGAATTCAAAACCCTGATAGTCAACCCAACAGCTTTTGAAGCATTTTTAGAGAATCAGAAGAACAGTCTAGAAACAGTTTCTAGGGGTTTCATCTATTCATTCAGTAATTTATTCAGTTAACATTAATGCTTGATGTCCCAGATCCTATGTTTGGCTGTTTAAATAAACAAATAAAATGGGATTTACTGACTAGTCTAGCTTTCATCTTTGCATGGTTGGAACAAACTGGGTGTAAGAGAGTCTTTGAATCCTAAAACTAAAAGACACTTTAAAGAAAAGTTCGGGATATGGTGATCTACCTGGTTAAGGCTTTGTTTTATACATGATCTCTCTACCATTAGCAGAAACCAAAATCTTTTTTCTAGAGTAAACCAAGGTTGGCAATCTATTTAAGTTGCACTGTGATGATTACTGGTCAGTAGGTGGCAGTCCAGGATTAATATTCAGCTCTAGCATTAATTGGCAAAGTGCCTTTTTGAGCCAATCAGTTCCTGATTTCCAGGCAAGGGGCACGCACAGCAAAAGTAAAGGGAAGATGGTTTAAACACCCACCTATACCCACAGCCCCCCATCCCCCCACCACAGTCAATAACAAACCAGTTCAGTACTGATCTGTGTTAAAAAAAAAAAAAATCCTCTCATAAAAGAGGGTTAATTGTATTATTTCCTTGTGACATTTCAAAATGGCAACGGTTCTATAATTTATTACTTAATACTTATTTCAGAACATAGTTGTTGAATGAATAAAAAAGATACTAATAATTTCCTGAAATGCAGACTATAAGGTATTCAGAAGAGACTATTAAAATGTGTACAATCAGGCGCCTGGGTGGCTCAGTCGTTAAGCATCTGCCTTCGGCTCGGGTCATGATCTCAGGGTCCTGGGATCGAGCCCCGCATCAGGCTCCCTGCTCAGCGGGAAGCCTGCTTCTCCCTCTCCCACTCCCCCTGCTTGTGTTCCCGCTTTCGCTGTCTCTGTCTCTGTCAAATAAATAAATAAAATCTTTAAAGAAATGTGTGCAATCAAAAAAACCATATAGCACTCCTTCCTAAGAGTGATGTGTTGGTCAGGTGCCCACTGTGACCCAGGAGTTGTCCCAGGCATTGGGGATAGAGCAGTGAACAAGACAAGTGTCTACCTTCAATGAGGTACATTCTAGTAGAGACAGGATTAACATAAATAAGTGAGATAATTTCACACTCTAGAAACTATTAGAAGAAAATATGTAATAAAAGATATCTTTCTTAGGAAGTGACATTTGAGCTTAAAACCAAAAAATGAGAAGGAAGCAGTCTAAGATCTAGGAGAAGGCCATCTAAGAAAAGGAACCTGAGACTTTTGGCATTTTGGGAGCACAGAAAGCCCATGGTACGTGGAGAATAGTGAAGAGTGGAGAGATATAAGGAAAGAGAGGTCAGGTAGAAGGACTGCGGAGGTGGTAAAAGTGAGGGGTGATGCTCATTTAGACTAAGGTTGGAGCAGGAGAGATGGAGAGATGTGATTGGAGTCTCAAAATACATTTTAAAGTTAGACTGGCAGTTTTTAAATTAAATTAAATTTTATTTTATTTTATTATGTTATGTTAGTCACCATACTAGACTGACAGTTTTTTTAAAGATATATTTAATTATTTTTGAGAGAGAAAGTGGGGGCGAGAGGGGCAGAGGGAGAGGGAATCTCAAGCAGACTCCCTGCTGAGTGAGGACCCTGACAAGGGGCTGGATCTCAGGACCCTGAGACCAGGACCTGAGCTGAAACCAAGAGTCGGTGGAGACTTAACTGACTGCACCACCCAGCTGCCCCTCAATGGGTTTTTTTTTTTTGATGGATTTGGGGGGAAGGCAGGTCAAAAACAAAGAGAAATTAAGGATAACTTCTAAATTTTTAATCTGAGTAACTGAATGGGTAGTAGTGCTGTTTTCGACAATGAGGAAAACTTTACAATTGAGAGGACAAGGTGGAAAATGAGAGCTTGTTGAGTCTGAAGTGCCTAATAATCATCCAAATGAAAATATTGAGTGTCCGTATGGACTGTAACAAAGGAACTCATTGGAAAGCTGTAGGCTAGATTGGATCTGGGTGTTATAAAAAAAAAAACTGATGGCATTCCTGAGGCGGGCTCCCTGTTCATCAGGGAGCCTGCTTCTCCCTCTCGTCTGCCTCTGCCCACCACATCGTTCTCTCCCCCCTTGAAATAAATAAATAAAATCTTTAAAAACAAACAAACAAAACCCAAAACTGATGGCATTTAAAGACCTGGGACCCAATGAGAACATCTGGGCATCAGGGTAAATACAGAAGGGAAGACATGTAAGTACTGAGTCCTGGGGTACTTTGGTGTTAGTGATCTGGCAAAGCAAGAGCCATCGAAGAAAGGAGGCAAGTGATGGTAATCTTTTAAGAAGGAGAGCGGAACAACCATGTGACATTCTCCCAAGAGGCTGAGGAAGAAGAACACAGAGCACTGGTCACTGGGCTTGGGCAAGATGTCCATCATCTGTGCCCCTGATGAGTGCACATTGGTTGGTTGGTGGGGCTGAAAGCTTAATAGAATGAATGGAGGAATAGGAGGTGAGAAAGGGGGGAACACTGAGTAGACAACTCCTTTGAGGAGTTTGCTGTAAGGAGGAGCAGAGATAGAGGGAGAAACTAGAGGACAATAGGGAATCAAAGGTGGGTTTTAAATTTCTTGATGGGATGAGCGATTCTAAGGCATGTTTGTGTGTTGATGAGGATAAAGCAGAGCAGGGGGTGGGGAAGAGAAATGGATGTTTGAAATTGTAGTCTTGAGATGAAAAGAGGGGCTGGCTTCAGGAACACAACAGAAGAGACAGATGCTCCATTGTACCAGGAGGGAGAACACACTAGTTCCTACTGATGTCGGGACCCTGGGGGCCTGCAGTGGGGTTCTAAGCCAATTGCCTGCTCCGCCGTGGCCGCCGGCGCCTGCGCTGTTCTCCTATTGAAATAGAGTCAGCTCTGTGCCAGGTACTCTCCTAGATGCAAAGATGCATGACTTGTGGTCATAGCAAATAATACATGTCTACACCTACATCTCTACATGTGACATGCCAGTGACACAGGCAGTAGGATTTTAGAAAAGACTGAAGAACAGGCAGCATTCAAATGGTCCTGTGAACCACAAGACACTCCACTGAGCTGGGTCAGTGCCTCCCCCGCCCGGGAGTACTCATGGGCTCAGTGTTGTGGGACATTAAAGGGGGAGTCTGGTTGGACAGGATCAGGTTCTCTTTTTTTCTGAGCTACCATCCTCTAATGGACTCCCTGTACCTTTCTCTTTTTATCTGCAGCTGTGTGTGTGTGTGTGTGTGTTTTCTTCTCTTTGCTCTGCCCTTTTCTGCGTCTCCCTTCTCTCCTCTTCCCCCTCTCCTCCCCGCAAACAGTGTAAAACACAGTCTCAATTCTAGGCAAATATTAACCCCAGGCAGCATTTTCAAGAGGGGAGACGAACCCAGGGGAGTGGGAAGTGAGGTGCAAAAGCAAAAAGCCCCGCTGCACCTTCATCTCTCTCTGCTCTGCTCTCAGCTAGGCTAGTCCGCTGGGGAAGGACCCCCAAAACGGCACCACCCACCAATAGCTAACTACTTCCCCCAAGCTCAAGTTGGGCTTCTAGAGAATAAGAAGTAAGGGGGGGGAAGGGAAGCTGAGAGAGGGGGAGTCGGTGAGAAGACTGGGTCTCAGCTAGTGCCCCCCCACCATCTACAGGCTGCTTTGAAAACCTGAATATGCAAAGAGGGGGAGCCAGGGAGAGCCCTCGGGTCTGGACCTGTAGAGCGGCCCAGGACTCTGTTTCCCCATTCCCCAGCCGGCGTTTGCGGGGCCCAGGGCCGGGTGGGTGCTGAGTAGATTCTGCACGGCAGCTGCCCGCTGGGCACAGCCAACCTCCAGGGCCAGGGGTTGGGGCGGGGAGTGCAGGTAACACCTTCATTTTCGCCCCACCTGGACTGGGCTGGAGGCAGGAAACAGAAAAGAACCACCTCACATTTGCAGTGCCCCGGGGACCGGGCCCATAAGAGGAGGTCTAAAATAGTGGTGTTGTAGAGATGGAAGAATTGGTGACGCGAGTTTCATTTAAATAAGCGTCCCTTAACCTTGTAGGGACAGCCAGTGCCCCCAAATCGCTTGGCATTTGAGCTACTAGCTAAGTGACCTTGAGCAGGTCACCTAAGCCCATTGAGCTTTCACCGAATGCTCTCTTCAATGCAGATGTTCCCCACCCCATCCCCCAGTTATCCCGACCTGGCAACTGTCTGAGTTAGATGGTGCCATCCCAATCATTCTTTAATTAGGCAGAAACTGTAAGGCTTGAGTGCCGGGAGGTTTATGCCATAACTAGAGTGAGTTTTAAACGACCTCCTTTTCCAACTCATGACTAATCCCCGTGCCACGGTCAGATACTCCCAGCTACACCACAGTCCAGTTACAGTGTTTACTACAACTAATAATAATGGCTGTTTATTGGATGTTTGCTAGCATTAGGCACTGTGTTTTAGGGAAATGAATGGTTTCTAATCTTCACAGCTACTCAGCAAGTTAGGTGTCATCACCCTCATTGTACAGATTACGGCTGTCTGCTTACCATATCTGAAATCTTGCCCAGCCTTGAGGATTTGAATTCTCTCTTCAGAGAGCTAAGCAAAATGGTTGGCCGGGGCTCAGGAAAACTCCCTGGATTCGGATTGAAAATCTCAGGTATCACACCAGGGGTTTCCAATTTTAGGCCTAGGAGATTATGAGAAACTATCTTCCAAGAAAACTCCAAGGTAGTCTCTGCAGTGTCTTTGGGACCTACAGTTGGAGAAGGGGAAACAGCCTCAGACAGGGTGGGTGGTGAGTGGGTGTTATTTTCCTAAAAGGAGAAGTCACTTTCATTCAAAGGGCTGTGGAATTCCGGCTGGAAATGGGCTTCTTTGCAGTTAATCATCTGTAAGGCTCTTTGGATGCTTGATTCCAGAAGCCCAAAACTCACACTTAGGATCACAAAATCCTGGACATTTATTTGCCAAGTCCCATGGATGTTATCCCTCTGGACCTTCCCCGCCCTTCTCCTTTGGAACAGAACGAAACCCATTCTGTGGCTTTTGCAGGAAGTTTTCAGGCCCTTGTGTCCGGCCCTCTTCGACATCAAAGCCCCCTTGAGAGCAAAGGACTTTGAAAAGATACGAAATGCTCGGTCTCCTTATCGCGTCCCTGCTCCCTCCCGAGCAAGTCGTAAATTCCGAGCCCCAGTGGCCTCTCCCCTCCGCTCTTCTTGCCCCAAGGTCTCAAAGGACAAACTTGTCACTTCCCGCCCCGCCTCTGGGTCCAGGCCGAGGCCCCTGAAGTTGGGACGGAGGGGCGTCCGAAGGTTCGGGACGTGTTTGAGGGGCGCTTGCAGTGGGCACCCCTGCACCTCCAGGACACCCCTTGTTGCCCCTTCGTCACCTCCTGAAGACCCTGCTTCGCTCGCGAGGCCCTCTTCGGGCGGGGCAGGAGGCCGGGCTCGGCCCGCAGGCAGCCCGGTGCGCCCTCCCCGCGGCGCGGTAACGTGCCCCCGCCGCGTGTCTGTGCTTCCCTGCAGGCCAAGAGGGCATCCTGCGCTGCCACCCGGACCTGGCGGGCCGCGAGCTGCAGCGGGGCACGCTCACCGCCGAGTCGCAGCGCGAGCAGAGAAGCGCGGGCCTGACGAGCCTGGGCGCGGACGAGCGGCTCCGGCTGGCGGAGCTCAACGCGCAGTACCGCGCGCGCTTCGGCTTCCCCTTCGTGCTCGCCGCGCGTCTGAGCGACCCGGCGGCGGTGCTGCGGGAGCTGGCGCGCCGGCTGCACCGTCCGCCCGCGCAGGAGCTGCGCACCGCCCTGGGCGAGGTGAAGAAGATCGGCCGCCTGCGTCTCGCCGACCTCCTGGGCGCCCACCCAGCCACGCTGTAGCGGCCGAGCGAGCCCGCGACCCGGGGCGCCCGCCGGGACGCGTAGGGACGCGAGGCTGGCGCAGGCCCGGAACGGCGTCCACACGCGCACAAAGGGAGGGGACAACTGAAGCCATCGCACGAATAATGAGCCCTTTTGTCCTCCCCCCCACACACGCGCACGCTTTGCCAAAATATCTATATAGATTCGTGCTTTGCCCCCGATTTATCCAGCTCACTGCTTCAATTCTCCACTCCCTTTGCAGCGCGTTGACACCACCAGCCTTTGTGGATTCCAAAGCGCTTATCCAGCTCTTGTTGGCGCCGCATCCTCTCCTGCTAAGCCCGAGCTGCGAAGCAAAACGGGCGGAAAAGGAATCTTTTTATTCCACGGTGGTTTGTCTGTTTTTTCTTCTCCCACCTCATTTGCTGTACCCGACATTAACATGTGAGCAGAAGTAGTTTTCTCACTCTGGGGCGCCTACGGGAGCCAGAGCGAGAAAAGCAAAGTACTGATTTGGGTCTTCCGCGCCGGGGAAGCCGAGGGTGGGGGTCGGTGGGCGGATGGGAGCCTCGCGATGGGCCGGCGTTGGGAAGGCGCCCCGTAGGGGCAGGCGGAGTGGCTGCCACAGTCACTCTTGAGAGAGGGGTGGGAGTGGGGGTGTCTCCAAGGTGGATGGGCCTAAAAGTCAGGGGCGGGCGGCCTCCCCGACTCTCCCAGAGGTCGGCCCTTGAGAGTTGGCTTGTCAGAACCTCAGGCTGCCCCGGGAGACCCATCGGTCATGAAAAAGTTAATAATAAAATAAAAAATAATTTAATAATACCCACTGAGTAGTGCTGGATATTCTGGCCCCCAAGGTGAAGATGAGAACCACCTCCCATAGCGCCGACAAAGCAGGTAATGGAGGAAAATGGTGCCCATTGCAATCTTTCTGGTCCGAGGAGGCCGGTTCTGAGGAGCTTATCAACCCTGGGGCTCCTGAGCTGTCTGCACTGAGGGCCAGAATGTCCACTCATGCAGAAGGGGGTCATCACACACACTCTCTCTCTCACCCCCACACACTGGAAGGTCTATCCGACCCCAAAGAACACGACTTAAGCTTCTGTTGGCAGAGGAGAAACAAGCCATACCCGTCCTCCTAGATGCAGACAGGGTAAGAAGTGAAGGCAGAGTTTGGCCCTTTTGAAGACTGGAACCTCCTTTAGGGAGCACCCCAGGTCTGGGGTAGCAGCGGCAACTGCACCAAGAAAACCTTTCCACAAAAAGCAGTGTGGCCTCACCTTGGTTGGGGGGCTGAACCCCACAGAAAGAAGCCGCTCTGACCACACCAGGTACTTCAAACAAGGAACCTCCATCCCTTTCCCACCTTACAGGCGTTCTCTGCTCGGGGAAGGGGGAAGGCCAGAAGCTCCTGTCGGGGCTAGGTGGGGTGCCAGGGGAGTGAGCCGTGGCTAGCAACATCCCTGTAGACTAAATGCCAGGGCCTCCTCTGCCTGGGCCCGTGCCAGATGCCTTCCCTGGAGGCAAGAGCACCAGGGGCACACTACCCAAAGGCAGCTTGATGACTCAGTTCCTGTGCTCTAGGACCCCAAGGCTACAGTGGGCCCCTCAGGCCTGGGGCTAGCCTCCTGTTTCCCTTTAGACCGGGCAACTTGGGGGCCCAGGATACAAGTGCCACGGGATGGGTCTGAGGCTCACACTGATCCACTATATTCAAGCCACCCTGTCCAACCCTAGGATGAGTCCGGCTTAGATAGGTGGGCCCCCATTGCAGTGTCTGGACTGTCCGTGTAAATGTGCTCCACCTAAGATAGCCAGGCTTCCCCGGCCTGGGGGGTGGGGGTGGGGGGACATTTCCAGCTGTAATTGTAGACTGAGTGTACACGAGATCTGGACCTTTCCAGCACGACCTGGGTGTCCTCAATCACACAGTTACATACCAAAGCTTGTCCGAAATGGTTTCTTTCTGCAGGAGGAGATACGCTGCGGGAAGACCCTGGATCCGCCCCCTCAGAGGAGCTGGGAGGTGGGAGGGGATGCAGAGCCGGCTGAGCGGGGCTTCCTCTAAAGACTCCTGAGCACTTGTAGGCTTGCCGGCGGGCGCAGGACGCGGGACGCGGGCGCCGGGCTGGCAAGGGCCCTGGCGAAACCCGCTGGCAGCTCACGCTTTTTTCTCCAGTAGGAGCAAAGAGGCCGCGGCCGGGTCTTGCGCGAGCGGGTCACCTGTGGCTGCCAAGGTCTGGGAGAGCAGTTTTCTGTGGGCTCACACAGCAACACGCCCTGGGCTTCTGCTGGCCTTGGCCTGGCGGAGACGTTTCTCGTTTCCGCGCCCCGGTGCGCAGGATGCGGGAGACAAACCCGGATGGCGGAGACTGCGTGCGGGCCACCGTCTGGGGCCTCCGCGTGCGCACCAGCCAAGGCGGCGCGGTGGCCCGAGCGCGCTCGGCGTCTGGGGTCCCAGTTGGTGCAGATTCTAGGGTGGATAATTTAAGACTTTACTTACTAATTCGTTAAAACACACACACACACACACACACACACACACGCACGCAATAGTAATGCTAAAAACAGTTGGAAGGCGAGGAGCTGATTTCAGTTTCCCTAACCCTTCAGGCCTTCCAAGCACACTCCCTTTCCAGGTGCGGGGACTGCTTCGCCAATTTTCACTTCCCTCTTAAAATGTCCAACCCCAACCCGGCGTGTGCTCTGAGCGAAAAGACCTGAGAGCGCTCCTGCTCGGAATTCACGAGCCCAATCCGAGCTTGGCATGCACATGTGTAACCGACAAACCGAACGGGGGGCCTCCTTTTATTTGCCCAGAGAAGCCCTCTTTTTGGTCTGTGTGTCCAAAAGATGTCCACGGACACTGTCATGGGAAGAAGGGAAGGTGGAGGGGGGGAAGCAACACAATTTCTTTGCATAAATTTCTTTACTCATTTTAAATTTGACACATTTCCAGAGATCAGCCTTAGGATATCAGTTCCAATTCAAAAATAAAGAGCTCTTTTTAGAAAGTATTTACTGTTGGACAGGAGTAGATGGACACCTTCTTTGGTAATTGGAGAAAATTTGGGGATGGAATTTATGGAAAATTCGCCATTCAATAAACTAATAAACAACAGTTAGCAGGTGTCTGAGAAAAGAGAGAAATAAGTAGGATGCGGGAAGTAGTCCGAAATGTTGCAACAGCAGAACCTGATTGTTCTGATACTATTTGGTGGGGGGAGGATGGGAGTGGGGAGTTTGGATTCCAGGAAACATCTACTTGGTTTTGTGTTTCCAGGGTGGCACCAGCAGCCTTAGTAATAATTAACATCCATACAGAGTCTTATGGGTTGCAAAGAATGTACCTATGTTCTTGTACCTATAGTTTTAGGGACTGGAACAGCTAGCTGTGTGACCTTGGGAAAGTCGCCCGACCTCTCTGAGCCTTGGGTTTCTCCTCTACAAAGTGGAAGTGCTACACAGACAGTAAGTCCCCTGTCTCCCCTCCAGGGAGAGTAGCTTCCTGCTGGGCCCAGTAATTCAAGGAGAGCTGAACCTTCCCTCAGCCTCATAAAGCCTACCGTGTAGGGCTTCCTCGGAACATATTTTCATATGATAAGCAAAGGTCACTCTAGGCACAGACGTTGGTGAGTGAACAAATGGTAACTGAAAGTCTTCCACGTCAAGAGCAAGTGATAACGTTTAGCTGTTGCTGACCCAAGAGCCTGATTCTCCTCAGCATCAAGAGTTTTCCTCCTGGGTGAGACCCTAAGGCCCTCACTTGAGGGACTTTAAATCATTCTCAGTGCTCATCCATCACACAGAACGAGAGTGGGTTATACAATACCTCCACACTGACCACAGACTCTAATTTCAGAAGAAAGAATTAAAGCAGCCCACCACCACTTATTTTCATGACATTCACCCAATGAGTAAAACCAGATTTCTGTTCCCAAATATCACCCCCTCTCTTAAGGCTCTTTCTTTTCCTAAATCTTTGGGCTTTAAGAATATATTTTGGATATGGGGCGCCTGGGTGGCTCAGTTGGTTAAGCGGCTGCCTTCGGCTCAGGTCATGATCCTGGAGTCCCTGGATCGAGTCCCGCATTGGGCTCCCTGCTTGGCAGGGAGTCTGCTTCTCCCTCTGACCCTCCCCCCTCTCATGTACTCTCTCTCATTCTCTCTCTCTCAAATAAATAAATAAAATCTTTAAAAAAAAAGAAAAAGAATATATTTTGGATAGAAGAGCATAATAAAAATTGTAAATTCCTTGCCTTGGATAAGAAAGCCTGGTGTTGGTCCCTCTAAGAGAGGAATAAGGCAGTGGATTTCCCCAAGCTTCTGCACCTTCTCTCCCCGAGTGGTAAAACTTTGTCCACTAATGACCTCCCACAAATTCGGGAACTTTTCCTCAGGTAGAGAAGCCCAGACACTCAGTTTGCCGCGGAGGGTGGGGGGGGGGGGACATTCTTGACTCCAATGGGGGCAGGGACACATCTGCTCCTGTGAGGGGAGCCTGGGCAGCTGTGGACAGCTGCGGCCCTCCCTGCTGTTCAGAATGAACATGTTGGGATCCATTGTGGCCTGATGGGGCTGAGCAGGGAATGGACTCTGGGGACGCCCCACAGAAAGGACACTGCCATCGATTTCCTTTGCAGAGATGTTAGCTGAGTGGGCCTTGGCAGGGCAGGGTGGGGGTGTTGCGGTCAAACCACCCATTATTGAGCCTTTCTTTGTGCAGGGGAGTTGCTGATTGTGCGCAGTGGCTGAAGAACTCCCTAACCACCAAATTAAGTAGAGATCGAGTCATTTCTCCACAGCAATGTAGATTGCCAAGCTGACCAATTGTATCAAACCACATTCTCTTCTTTCTCAATCTTCCTTAATTATCCCAGGAATCCAGGTCAATGAAGGGTGAGGATTTCCTGCGCAGAGGAGGAGAGGGAGAACAGAAGCGTTGCACTATTTGGATAATTTCCTCGATCTGAACGGGATTCCGAAAGTAGACTTGCATGCTAAGGGACAGAGATGGCCTGCCCTACCTGGGTTACAAGGGTCACAGGTGCCCCAGTTTTCAGGAGCTACAAATATGGGGCAAAGGAGGGTCCCCCAAGCTGGAGCAAACACTGGGGACCTTTGAGCAGGGAGAGAGTCCTGTCAATGATCTGTGGATTCAAGGAGTGTCCCATCTGCCTAGGGAAGCAGCCCGCCCCTTCCTGTGCCTCACGCTCCCCTGCCCCACCCCCGCCCCGCGCCCCTGCCCTTGCCACCAGCCGGAATTCTGGAAGCCCTGACCCTCTCCAAGGAATGTTGAATGGCCTTTACAATGTTAGCAACAAAGGGACGTCCCTTTGATAACTGAGTTGTGGCTGCCCTATAGTCTTCCTGATGCTTTATTTACCTGGGTCTCTTTCTTCCCACCCACTCCTGCCCTTAAAAGCTTGCTTTAGCCCTGGCTCCATGGGGTCACATTCAGCCTCAGCCCAACCCCAGCCTCAAGCTTGCCACCAGTGTGCTTCCTCCAGAGCAATTTGCTGAAGGCTTCTCTGGCGGGGCAGCTGCTTGGAGACCAGAGGTACTGGCTGGAAAGGAGCCTTGAGCAGAGAGGTTGGGGACGACCAGCCCAGGCCGTTCTCAGCTCAGGCCAAAAGGTTCTAAGAAAGCCGCCAAGCTCCTTGGGTCCTGGACTGAGAAAGCTCTCCCCTGGGGCTCTCATGCAGGTGGTACCTACATCCTTCCAGGCCACACATCTGCACCCAAAGGCTGGCGGAGTCCCATCCAGAGCAGGCCTCCAGAGGATAGGCCCCTGACAAAGACCCACCAGAGGCTGAGCCATCACAATGAAAAGACACCCAGACTTCCTTCTCATCAGCCACCTTCCACTGCTCTCTGACAGCCCCTGCCACCCTACCTCTTGGGGACCCAGAAGGGCCTCTTGGTTAAGAGGGCAACCAGTTGTGAGACATTTCCAATCGGAGGCGCTTGTCCAAGAACATCAGTAGAGGCTCCTTTCCCTCACCAAACAGCCCAGACCCAGGGCCTTGGGGGAGGGGGGGTGTGTGCTACCTGCCATGCAGGCCCATCTGCCATGAAGAAAACCAATTGTTTTTTCACCATGATTTCCTTTCTCCAGCTCTTGCACCCCAGGTGAGCCTCAGGTTTACCTGTGGTCCAGCCAGCGCTGGGGCCTGGCGTGACCCCTGAGGCCAGAGCAACCCTGGCCGCTCCCAAAGCATTTGGGCGGGCAGGCCAGAACCCTTTCTCGGGGCCAGAGCACAGAGACACAGCTGGAAAACCGGGACAATTAGCCAGCGGCCGCGGCCGGGCCATAAAAATGCAGGAAGCGGCCACTGCAAGGCGGAGGGAATGGCTGTCCCCAATAAAGTGATTGTTCCAAAGAATGCCCACATTCCGAAGACACAGGCTTGATCCTGGGCCTCGGCTTCCAGAGCTCGAGGCTTGGGAGGGGGTTGTGGGGGGACAGAAAGAGGAATTGTGTCTCCAGGAAGAGGAGGAAGATGTTTGGTAGATCAAAAGTCTGCAGTGCCCACCATTTAACCTCCCACATTCTCAGCCCATTCTCATCAGGACTGCAGACTCCCCCTGTCTCCCCCTGTCCCCCAACTCAATGATTTGGGTTCTGTAATGGGACTTGCAATGTATTTCCTCTTTTATTTCTCGAGAGGTCCAATGACACTCAGCTGTCTGGGCCAGGCAGGTAGGTCCTCATGGAGGACCTGCTCTGTCTCCCACCTCTTGAGTGCTCAGCTCTCTGACCTTCCACCGACCCCTGATTTTTAAGCATCTTCCTTAGGAAAGGCAAAGGACGGGAGGGACCAGCCCTGGGCTAGTTCAGATCCTACTTGAGCCTGGCCTCTCTCCACTCTGCAGCTTTGGTGGGTGTCATCTGTAAAATGGAGACACGAACACCAGCTTTGTTGCCCATCTAGGGAGATGTGAGGATCGAGGGAGATAAAGGGCACTGGAAGGAGCTCTCCAGAGATGAGAAGGTGAAGTGACAAATACCAGAGAGCGCTTGACAATGAGAACCGACAAGTGCAGATCTGCAGATGAGCGGCTAGCGTCCCGCTGGTTCCGGGAGCGTTCAAAGCCACCCAGACGTCTTGCCCGGTCTGCGGACTGGGCCGCTGCGATCCTCAAATCCTAGCCTGGCAGCGCGGGCTGGGCTTGGAGAGAAGGCTTGGAAGGCTACCAAGGGTCCGCTCCCTGCGGCGGCTAAACGGAGATGGGCGAGTGCGCAAGACGACTCGCATCGCCTTGCGTTCCTGTCAGGGCAGTTCCCGAGCCAGGCCGCACAACACAGGTCCCAGCAGCCGCCACCGAGCCCTGGGCCCCTTGACACAGTGCTTCAAAACCAAGGAGGAGCCTTTCTCAACTCTTCCCTACTCAGAGTTCTTCAGAAGCAATTGTTACTAATGGCCCGGGTTCCCTTTCGGACTCCTAGAGATGAAAGACAATTTTCTTCGGATAGTGTTTTACTGTGTAAAGCAGAGAGTGTTTTTAAGACAAAGGTATGATA
The DNA here is from genome assembly GCF_964656455.1 of Halichoerus grypus. Classification (NCBI taxonomy): domain Eukaryota; kingdom Metazoa; phylum Chordata; class Mammalia; order Carnivora; family Phocidae; genus Halichoerus; species Halichoerus grypus. Next base: position 72,614,080 of record NC_135715.1, read on the forward strand.
TATGACATATACCTAGATACATATTAACAGAAATTCTGGCTCTTCTTTCCTTGATTTTTAACCACTTATTTAAGTAAAATAAAGATGTCCGTGTGGGTTCGCTGAATCTTTGCAGACACCATACTGTGTCACCAGCACCCTGCTCAAGAACCGAGAACTTTGCCAGCACTCTAGCAACCCCTTTTTGCCCCCCTCTGTTACTGCCCTCCACTAGTCTGACTTCTACCACAGATTCTTTGGTTTGACAGTTTTGAGTCTTAGATGTAAAAGCTTTTTAAAAAATTAATTGCCTTAATTTAACTTAAATCCCAAATGTGAGTGAACTCGGAGATGCAGCCTGAAGCTAGGGTCCTCATTTATGTCCTGCGAGAGGCAAGAGTTTTTTTTGGGGGAAGAAAATAACCGACTAGCAGTGACAGTTGTTTGGGGCGTTAGTCGTTCTGGCCAGGAGCTTCAGAGAGGGCAGGCACCGGCTCATCTCTTAGGGCTCGGCTCGTCACCTCTCGGGTTGGTCAAAAACGTTGTCATCAAAGTAATGGCTTCCCTTTTCTTTTCTCTTTGGTATAGAAGCAGCTTCTTGATGCCCCCCCCCACCCCGCAAATGCATACACACTACTACTCAGTCTCCAAGCCCAGATTCCCACCAAGATAACTCTTCCCCCCCACCTCTTTTGCAAGTCTCTTGATTTCATTCTTTGAACCTGTGATTGGAGGTTAAAGTGCACCAGGTTGGAAGGAGGAAGCTCTTAACAATAAAGGTTTGAATATTTAGCTGTGATCGGGTCTCTGGAGCTCCCCCCCCCTTATCTTTTAAAATGCAAATCGTGTTTCGGGGGGTTGTGCGCCGGGTGCGCGCTGCGCCTCGACGTCTCCAGCCATTGGTGTCTGTGTCATTACTAATAGAGTCTTGTAAACACTCGTTAATCACGAAAGGCCGCTGGCCTGGGGCTCCGCACTCCAGCCTGTGGCGGGTCTTCCCCGCCTCTGCAGCCCAGTGGGAAGGAGGTGGGAGGAAAGAAGGAAGAAAGGGAGGAGGGAGGAGGCAGGCCAGAGGGAGGGACCGCCTCAGAGGCAGAAGCGCCGCGAGGAGCCAGCGGAGCTCCGCGGGCTGGGGCGCAGCCAGCCGCCCTTCTCCGCGCCCCCTCGCCCCTTCCCCTTCGCGCCCTCCGGCAGCCTCCAGCGTCGGTCCCCAGGCAGCATGGTGAGGTTTGCTGTCGGGCCCTCGCCACCATGTACGTGAGCTACCTCCTGGACAAGGACGTGAGCATGTACCCCAGCTCCGTGCGCCACTCTGGCGGCCTCAACCTGGCCCCGCAGAACTTCGTCAGTCCCCCGCAGTACCCGGACTACGGCGGCTACCATGTGGCGGCTGCGGCCGCCGCGGCCGCGAACTTGGACAGCGCGCAGTCCCCGGGGCCGTCCTGGCCCGCCGCGTACGGGGCCCCGCTCAGAGAGGACTGGAACGGCTACGCGCCGGGGGGAGCCGCGGCCGCCGCCAACGCCGTCGCCCACGGCCTCAACGGGGGCTCCCCGGCCGCCGCCATGGGCTACAGCAGCCCGGCCGACTACCACCCGCACCACCACCCGCACCACCACCCGCACCACCCGGCCGCCGCGCCTTCCTGTGCCTCGGGGTTGCTGCAGACACTCAACCCCGGCCCTCCCGGGCCCGCCGTCACGGCCGCCGCCGAGCAGCTGTCCCCCGGCGGCCAGCGGCGGAACCTGTGCGAGTGGATGCGGAAGCCCGCGCAGCCGTCCCTCGGAAGCCAAGGTAGGCGCTGGCGGCGCCCCGCAGGACCGGGCTGCCGGGCGGGCCGCGTGTCCCGGGCGGACGGAGGCGTCCAGAGCTGTCCAGGAGCTCCGCGCCAGGAGGGCCGGCCCGGGAGACCAATTCAGGGGGCCTCGACCGCGGGGCTTCTCTCCTGGCGCCTGGGCTGGCTGGGGGGCCGGGGGGGAGTGAATATTTTGGTTTCCCAGCCCGTGTTCGGCTTAGGGCAGAGGAGCACCTTCCTCTTTCAGGGGTCCTTCATTCGTACGGTCCCAACACTCTCGGGACACTCCCAGGAATGTCGGCGTAGCACGGCTGTGCAGGAGCGCCGCCTCCCCACTTGCTGCCGCTCGCGCTCGCTGCGCAGCTTCGAGCCGCGGGGCAGAGGAGCCTCGCACTCGACCGGGCCGGGCTTTAGAGCATTTCTTTCCACGCCATTGAGCCACTCAAGAAGAATGGTGGCCTGGGGGACCAGGAGGGCTGCGAGGCTGTGCGTGGAACCAGATTCGGCCATTCGGGCCAATTCAAGGGATCTCAAGAGCTATGGCGAGTAGGGAGACCGAGCAAAGCTGCAGTTGCGGGAAAGGTCCCAGGAACCAAGGGGAAAGGAGCGCGCCCCCTCATTGAACCTTTGATTTGCAAAGGAGTTAGTTCAATCAAAAGCTGGAGGGCTAGGAGCAAGAAGTCGTGGGGGTCCTCCTGTGTCTGCGGAGGGGGAAGGGGAGGAATCCTTGGTGAGGATTCAGCCACTGCTCCAGACAGGGATCATTTCTCCCCACCCTTCCTTTCCAGGGTCTCAGGGGTCTGTGTGTGTGTGTGTGCGCGTGTGTGTGTGTGTGTGTGCACGCACACCTACGTTCAAGAAGCTTGCTCAGGAGATGTCCCTGCAGACATCCTAGGCTTGCCGGATTGTGGGGGCTCATTAGTTCTGGGTCTGCCCCTTCTGGTATCGGGATGTGTGTGAAAGTGGGAAGGAAGTGCGAATAGGTGTGGTGGGAGAGTCCTGTTGGCGTCCCCTTTGCACTCCTCGAAGTCTTCCTAGCCCTCTGCACTTCCGCTTTTTTCTCTTCCCTTCTTTCTGGCCCAGCCCGGCCCGCATACAGGTTATGGCCACTTTGCAGAGGTTTATAGCCAATTACAGCCGTATAAATCAGAGAAGTCCTTGGGGGCTGTCTCTGGGCATCGGTATTTGCGTCACTGGGCACATGCCGGGTGGGAAATGCGGCCGCCCAGGGAGAAGGCCACAGGGCCAGCCTCGGAGCCTCGGCTAGGTCCCTTCCCCAAGAGGAGGCGCCCTCGTCTGAACAGAGCGCCGTCTCAGAGAAGGCTCTCTCTTAGGGAGCCTGCCTGGGGCGCAACTGGCAGCGACCGGGGGCCCTAAGGGAGACCTTTGGTGTGTCCCGGGAGAGTGGCCGCCGGGCCTGGGCCGGGGAGGGGGAGAGGGAGGGGAGCCACAGGAGCCCAGGCCGCGGGGTCAGCAGATGAGAGGCCGCTGTGATGTCCCGCGCCGAGGTGGTAAGGCCGCAGTCGGCGCCGGGCGCCCTTGTGATGTTAATGTCGGGAGGCCGCGGCCCGCGGGCCAGAGCCCGACTCCTCTGCGGAGCATCATCTGTCAAGGGGCTAGGGGGTTGGTCCTCGGCCCGGCTCGCTTTGATATACACCTTCCCAGCCCTGCCATTGTCTCTTTTAGGGCCCGGAAAGAGGGTGGTGACTTTCGCAGTCAATAATGAATTCTCACAAGTCCCTCTCATCTCTCCCCTCCTCCAGCCCCCTCCTCGGTTCCCAGGGGGTGCGGGGCGCCTCCAAAGCCCTTGGGGCGCGGGCCGCAGCGCGCTCAAGGGTCCTGGTCACCGCGTTCCCGGCCCATCCGGGGTACTGAAAGGAGGGCGCTGGATCAAGAGCCGCTCCCAAGCACCCCAGGGCGAGCACCGCTACTGGGATGTTCAGCTCCGAGAGCTTTTTTGGCGCCCTGCTCCGCAGCCCTGGAGGTGCGCGTTAGGCTCCCACCTGGCAGCAGGGTCAGCGACGCCTGATACTACCTGCGTGACCTAGTCTGATTCTCAGTTTTCTCATCTGTAAAACCGGGCGACTACCGCTGGCCGCCTCGAGTGGGTTTGAGGCGGGCAACGCGTGTGAACGCGCCCTCCACTTGGAAAGCTCTCAGAACGTGTTAGTTCCCTTCACTTTCCTAGCGGGCGTTGGGTCGGGGCCGCTGCGCCCATTCAAATGCGCCTGCCGGGCCGTGTTTATGTTAATGCGCCTGGCGGGGAGGGGGATGAAAGCCGGGACCGCCATTTGCTCAGTAGTGGTAATTCAAACAGAATGCGGTTGTTATTAAGGCATTGAAAGGGCTTTTCTTTGATAAGATCGCCTTGTCCTGCATTGTTTGCGGCTGTGTTCCCCTTTCAGCGGCTCGGGGGAGCTCCCTCTGATCCGGCCTGTATCTTCCCAGGGCGCTTTTGTTGTGGTTTGCAAAGGGTTCTACCTGAACAAAGTCGGCCTGCGGGGCATTAAACACCTCCAAGAAACTCCCAGACCCTTTAGATCTTCCTGTAGGACTGGGCACCGGGCGGCTGAACCTGTTCGGCTGCAGGAAGACCTGGACCTGGGGCCGCAAGGAGGGAAGAGCTCCCGGCCAGGGCCCTGCCAAGGGTTGACCCAGGACAGACCCGGGGCAGACGCCAGGCTCGGGCCTGCTCCAACCACAACGGCACTATTTGTCAAAGCCCTTCAGTAAAACAATCCATCTGAGGTTTAATATGTTGACTCAATCCAATGAGCATAGATCACTGGTCTGGATAGCTCTGGCAGAGTTTGTAGCAGAAATAAATGGGGGATTAAAAAAGAAAAACTGCTAAATGCCAGATCAGATTCAGCCAGGTATACAATGTTGCCAGCGGGAGGGTTTTTCTGCCTGCCAGACCCCAGCTCAGAATTCCACCAGATGGGCCAAGATTCTGGTGACTTGAGGGAACCTGTCAGCTCCTGCACCCCCTTTTCCACTTTTAATAAAGCAAACAGAAAGTAACACCACCATCCCACACATTGTCACCAGCACATACCCACAACCCCAGCTGTTTTTAGGGTGGTCTTCCATCTCTGGCCGGCCTGAAAATCTGAATACTCCCAGCACTCTGGAGATTCCGTCCTGCCCCCTTGCCCTTTGGGCCTAGCCTGCTGCAGTACTATATTTGGTTTCCAGAAGGGTGGTTGGGTTCTGTTATCATGTGCCTATGCGGTTTTAGTTTTTCTTCATTTTTAAAAACCACTTAACCCCAAGGTTAGTTTAGTTGTCTTGGATAGCCTCGCACCCTCCCCTCAGGACCCCCTGGGGGGTCTTGTCAGACCTGGCAGGAACCAGCCAAACCCTGGCCCCCTGGGGTGATGGAGGAAGAGAAATGGCCCTTGGGTTAGGGAGGTTTGTCATTACCCATGACTGATGGGCCGCCTTGCAGTTCTCAGCCTAACTTCTCCTTCCTCCACAGTGAAAACCAGGACGAAAGACAAATACCGAGTGGTGTACACGGATCACCAGCGGCTGGAGCTGGAGAAGGAGTTTCACTACAGTCGTTACATCACCATCCGGAGGAAAGCCGAGCTGGCCGCCACACTGGGGCTCTCCGAGAGGCAGGTGGGAACCACCTTGCTCCCTCCAGGGCCTGGTCACTGGCTGGGGGTCACGGGGGGGGGGGGTTCCTCTGGCAGAGTTAGAAGCTGGGCCCCAGAATCCACCCAGTTCTGTGGGCAGATTAAAGTAGGAGGATAGAGGGGCACCCGGCTGGCTCAGAGCATGCAATTCTTGATCTCACAGTTGTTGAGTTCAAGCCCCACGTTGGGTGTAGACCTTACTTAAAGTAAGTAAGTAAATAAATAAATAAATAAATCCGGAGGATAGAGAGTATTTCCTTCTGAATGCTTTTAGAAAAGTTTCCTTCCACCTCTAGTTGTCTTTTTTGGATGTTAATTTTTTTTTTTTTTTTCCTATTCTCCGGGACCTGGAAGGTGCAAGAAAAAAACTGAGTAGTAGTTTAATCCACAATTCTGTTTCGGTGAAAGAAGACTTAAAGACCTATTTTCTTTGTGCCCAACACCATACCTGGGGAAAAATTAATATAAGACCCTAATCCCTGCCCATAAAAACGAGAGTGAGGTTTGACTCATGAACACTCTATATGGTCTAGAAAAAAAACAGGCCAAATCCACCACTGGGAAGCCCCACATTAAATCTCATTCTCAGGGGACGCCTGGGTGGCACAGTCGGTTAAGCATCTGGCTCTTGGTTTCGGCTCAGGTCGTGATATCAGGGTTGTGGGATAGAGCCCAGCGCGGAGTCCGCTTGGGACTCTCTCTCCCTCCCCCTGTGCCCCTCCTCCCCCCCCCCACACACACGTGCACGCACGCCCTCCCTCTCTCTTTCTCAAATAAATGGATAAATCTCTCTTTTTTAATCTCGTTCGCAGCTTTAAGGTGAGGAGTATTACATTTCCGTTTAGCTTTGAGAGGCCCAAGGTTGTCATTTTGAAGTATATCCATGCTGGTCTTCTCTTGCTTGTTGTAGAAAAGGCTCTGCAGTTTCTGTTTTCCCAGGTTCTGAGACTCTGAACTCTGGCAGTAAAGCTGTAGATAAAGGCTGCTCTGGAAGGAAACGTGGCGAACGAGGAGGGAGGAAGGCGCTTCTCTGCCGAGGCCGTCGTGGGCTCAGGGGAGGGCTGCGGCGCTGGGCTGTCCTGGGGCTCTCGGATGGAAGGCTGGGAGAACGCCTGGGGATCCTGGAGTCCGAGAGGGCACTTCTTCAGTTGGAGAGGGACGTACTGCTGCTGGTGCTGAGGGCCATTCCTTTTCCCGCCTGCATCGGCTCCTTCACCACCCACTGTTTTTCTCCGCTTTCCATTTCTAGGTTAAAATCTGGTTTCAGAATCGCAGAGCCAAGGAGAGGAAAATCAACAAGAAGAAGCTGCAGCAGCCGCCGCCGCCACCGCAAGCCCCGCCGCCTGCCCCGCCGCCTCCCCAGCCGCAGCCGGGCCCTCTGAGAAGCGTCCCGGAGCCCCTGAGCCCCGTGTCTGCCCTGCCAGGCTCGGTGCCGGGCTCCGTCCCTGGGGTCCTGGGCCCGGCGGCGGGGGTGTTAAACCCCACTGTCACCCAGTGACCTATAGTGGCCGGCAGCAGCGGAGCGGTTCCGGGCTGAGCCACGAGGCGCAGAGACTCGGCTAGCATCCTCAGGAGAGAGCCGCTCCCCTCCCATGCACAAGTGCACGCCCGCTCACCGAGCTCTCAGAGGAAAAATGGGGGCCGGGAGTAAAGACAAGTGGGGTCGGAGGCCTCAGGGAAGACATTCTCCCAGATTTGGACTTCTTCTGGTCCGACCTTCTGCCAGCCAGGAGATGCGCTGTGACAACCGGGGCTTCGCTTAGTACTGGCGGGAGCATTGCCTGGACCCGCTAACCAGACCAGGCTTTCAGCCCCGTGCTCCCCAGCTCTCGGCCTCCAGAATCTGCGGGACAGGACGCATCTCTGGTCGAAGCTGAGGGGACAGAGGGACTCGGGGGAACGCCAGTGCTTGAAGCCAAGATGGCTACTGCCTACTCACTGCCATTCAAGGGCCGGCTGGTCCCTCCTGCCTCAAGGGCAGGCAAGATTTAACTGCAAAAGTCAGAGGCAGCTAAGATAGAAACCTGGACCTGCCAGAGACTGCAGAACCCCCAGGTCTTTGTCTTTCTTCTCTCCCCTTCCCAGACCAGGAAAGGCTTGGCTGGTGTTCTGTGCGGTGTATGGTGTGAGGGGCGTGGTTATTGGACTCCAGGCCTGACAAGAGGGCCCGGGACAGGGCCTTGTTTAGAAAGCCTGTCACCAGAGCTTCTCTGGGCTGAATGTATGTCGGTGCTGTAAATGCCAGAGCCAACCTGGACTTCCTGTCATTTTCACAATCTTGGGGCTGATGAAAAAGGGGAGTTTTTGTTGTTGTTGCTGCTGTTTGGGTTGTTGGTCTGTGTAACATCCAAGCCAGCATTTAAAAAGCCTTCTGGATCCATGGGGAGAGAAGTGATATGGTGAAGGGAAGTGGGGGGTATTTGAACACAGTTGAAGTTTTTCTAAAAAGAAAAAAAGAGAGAGAGAGATAAATGAGCTTTCCAGATTTCAGATTCTGTATTTATCGTCTTCAGATTTTATCCGGAATTATTATTTTTTTTAAAGAAATGAAATATCTTGTCTACTTGCAAGCTAGTATTAGAAAAATCAGGGAGGGGGTGGAGAAGCTTATCTGGACAACCTCATTTTACCCCAGAGCGTCAGAAGCCGGAGGGAGCAGGTTCTGAGACCTTCCCTGCCCCCAAGCCTGAGCCCAACCTTGGATTGTGGAATGTGTGGTTCTCCTGGGGGTGCCTTTGGGCAAAATGCACATCTGAATGGTCAGCTGCTTCCAAGCTGCCGAGAATTATGGGGGTGGGGTGGGGGTGAGAGAGTCCCCTCGTAGCATCTCATCAAATCCACACTGATGCAGCTGCAGACATTCCCCTTCATCAGGGATTCCCTTCACCCTAAGGATGTCCCATAGCCCAGCTGGTTAAACATAAGCATTCAGTAAAAATGTTCTATTTTCTGTTCTCTCAAGGGAACATTTCCAGGAATACAGTCTTCTGTGAATCACCCGGCATTTCTGTGAGCCCTTGTCTGTCTCCACTCCTTGCGCTGTGTTTTGAAACTCCCTCCCTTGGCCCACACCCCCAACTCCACAAAGAATTCAAGAACCATTATAAGGGGACCCTTTTAGAGGCGGGTGCTTGTTATCTGGCCGACCCACGGGGCACCGGGCTGCTGCCCTTGAGGTTCTGGGTCCTGGAAGCCGCCGAGCTGGGCGCTCTGCGCAGGCAGGGCCTGGGGAAGAGGGCTTTGCTCTCCATTTCGGTCATCCCACAAGCACCTTCGAGCCCTAATCATTGCCCCAGAAGAGGGAGGAGGTGGCCCGAGGGCTGGGGAGGAAGAGAAGAGCAGCGAGACCTAAATACCGCCTGCAGCATCTCCCCGGTTCTGCGGCCCTTCCGGGTGGCATTCCGCTCCGGGATTGAGAAAGGGGCTCTGGTGGCCGGGCCCGCGGGCTCCCGGCTCAGAGCTGGACGGAGAGTGCCTGGCCCGCCTCTCGGGCTTGGGTGGGGTGGGGGGGTCCGCCGAGCAGGGGGTGGCGTTCCAGGCCAGGCTGTCCGCCCCCCCACCCTCCCTCCGGCCTCCGTGCCCCCTGGGGAGGCCGGCGCTGGGAGGAGAGCTAGGACCCGCACCCGGCCGCGCCCACACGTCCGCCCCCAGCCGCCGCCGCGGTTGCTATGCGTTGCTGTGAAACGCCTGTCAATAAACCCTGTTTGGACAGTGGAGCGAGAGCACAAGGGTTGTTTGCTTAGTGGTTAGAGGTTCAAAAGTCAGCATTGTCCCGCTGCAAGCGATTACAAGTTCTTCCCCTCGCCGGGTCCAGCCCCCTTGCACTGACGCCCGCCGCGGGCCGGCGCCCCGCGCGTCCGGGGCGAGGAGGGGCGCTCGGCTGCTCTCTGAAATGCAGGTCCGGGGCTGGTCTCCCGGGTCTTGGAGGGGGCGAGCAAAGAGGGGCCTCGCTGGCAAGCGAGGCCACCGCGCTTGCGACGCCAAGACTCGCCCCTGGAGCAAACCCGAGGCAACACGGGGACTTGGCGCGAGTGGGCAGTGCCGCCCGAGGAGGCGTAGGGAGGTCGGCGCTGGGACGCCCTGATCTATTTTTGATAGGATGACTTCGCTGCTCCCAGGGCCTCCAGCTCTGGGACCGGGATGACTAGCCCTCCCTCGCCATTCCTTGGCCCTCCCGGCGCCCTCCGGGAGCTCCGGCCGCCAGGGGGCGCGCGCGCTCTGGGAAGAGCCGGGTAGGAGCCCGCGCTCCCCTCGGACTCTAGAGCGGACCGGAAAGGGACCTAGTTCTGACCCAGCTGGAAGGTTGCAAGCTCTAGCGCCTCTCCCACCGCGGCTGCTCCCAAACTGGGGCACGGCGAGATTTCCCCACTGCGGTCGTGGGGCGGCTGAAACGAAGTTCAAGCTAGTCAGGCGCAGGAGATTCTTGGATCTGCTGAGTGTTTAAGAAAAACGCATTTGGCTGAGGGGAGCTATTGGCCATTCTAAAAGGGCCTTCTTGCACAAGATGTCTCTTTTTAAAAAAATTACAGTAATATGGGTACGATATGAATATATAGGAAAACAGTGAACTTAGGATAAAGATGGGGAAGAATGTACCTTTATTGTGGAACTCATGTCAAAAAAGGCATATATAGGGAAGCCTGGCTGGCTCAGTCCGAAAAGCGTTCTACTCTTGATCTCAGGGTCATGAGTTCAAGCTCCATGTTGGGCGGGGTTAAAAATAAGAAAAAAATATCAAAAAAGGTTTTTTTTAATGGCATATATGGGTAGAAGGCAGCCTGAGTCTTTTTTCTTCTGTGAACAATTCATGGCTTTATCATATTCATCCAATAAAGTTAGCAAGATGGGCTGCTAATGAGAGCCATAAAAGTTTCAACTTCTTTTTAGCTTCACTTCTTTCTGATGATATCTGTAAGAGGCCTACACCAGTCAAGAAAACTAATCTTAAATAGAAATCTTAATATATAAACAGCAGTATTCTTGCTGTTGTTATTCACAGCCACTCAGGAAAAAATAAGAGAAGGCAACAAAGTAGAAATAAAAAAACTTCAGTTACATGGGGCGCCTGCTGGTTGGGTCTGTAGAGCATGCAACTCTTGATCTCTGGGTGGTGAGTAAAAGCCCTAAGTTGGGCTTACTTAAAAAGAAATCTGTAGAAGATTCAAGGGGCATTATTTGCACTTTGTTTTAGAGACAGCCTGCTATTTACTGGTTTAATGACCTTGGGGAGATCCCTGCCACTAATAGGGGAATCAAATAAGGTAAAGTAAGGGAATGCAATTTACAACATACACTTAGGATTAATCCCCAATAAAGACAAGAACTACTGCTGCTTTTGATCATGAACCATCTTTTGCCAAGTGTGCAAGAATCCTTATAAAGAACCTTTGAGCAAGGATAATTTCTCAAGTCACCTCTGAAGTTTTTCTAATTCATTGAGTTTTTCTTACTTTGTCAAGTAGTCCCCAGTTCGTTGTCTCTTGATTTCCACTGCCCAGGCATCTGCATAAAATCTCAAGTGGCAAAGCACTAACATTCCAGGCATGAAGATGAGTCACTGATGTGCATAGTTGACTTGTCTTTTCACCTACCATTAAAGATATCCCCAGACACTTGTAGTAGTATTTGGGAGATTCATATTAGTTGAGGATGTAGTTAGGAACTTCCTTATAATGATCAGGACACTTTCAACCCAAGGGGGCAGAGAGGCAAGTACTCTAACTAGATGGCATTGAAAGTTTCTTTATTTTGAAGCAATTTCCATTCCAACACCTCAGTGTCAATTCTGTACTCTTCCGGGAGCACCCCAAAAAGCTGCTGTGGATTTAATTCTTTAATGCCGATTCATCCCTTGAGATCATTTCAAGCATTTTACTCTAGTCCCCATGATTTTCCCTGACATTGAATAAAACTACAGCAACAGATCTTGTGTTAAATTAGTTTTGTGCTTTGGAGGATAAGAAACACACTCATATCTAATAATGTAGATAAACTTGTAAATATTTAAAATTAACATTTATTTTCTTAAATTACATTGAGACCATACAAACTTCTAACCTCTATAATTATTTTTTAAAAATTTTATTAACCCCCATAATTCTTACATTTAGTTTTATTTTCCTTTTCCTTTTTCCTTTCACCTCCTCCTCTTTTTCTACAAGTGGATGACTATAATTTTAGGAAACCAAGCAGGCTTTATTGGTAACCGTGGGATTGGCTTAGTGATACTGGGCCAAAACAATCACTAAATGTCTTATTAGCTACAAACCAGAGGGAATATATACTTCTTATATCATTACTTTCTTGAAGATTATGAAATAAGACGTAAAATAAAACCAAACCTCTCAAATGCCAAATAAAGTAGAATCTTCCAGCTCTAGAGATTATACCAACATTTACCTTGACATTCTTCTTGGAAGAGTCAGTCTTGGAAGAATCAATTTAGAGAGCGTGAGGGCAAGCACATGGATGACCTTTTGGCTCCTATGTCTCTAGTACCCAAACATTACATTCATTTCAACAACAGTTTTTCCATATTGGAATTTGTCATTAACCTCAGTGGATAGTGATAATATAATGATAAAATTAAATGACCCGTGGCTCTTTTTTTTTTCTGCAGGATCCTGGCGATTCTGTGCTAGAGTTCTAATCCATAAACCAGAACACAACAAGTTTTCATCCATGAAGAATTCCCTGAGGTTAAATGATAACCAAACAGTCTCTTCACACATACACATTTACGTAAAAAATAATATTCAGGTCATGTATCAGGTTTTTGTGCCCAACATTGTATTGGAAAATAGGAGCCCAGGCATTTTATGCATTTTAATATTTGTGTTTTGATTTCTAGGAAAGGAATTCTTTTCTAATTGTTTATGTGTTATCAGAACTTTCAAGATTGATAGTTTGCTATTATAAAGCTTTGTATCCTTAGTATGACAATAATAGGTTTCATACAAGTGTTAGTTGATAAATTCCTCTCCAACCTCAGGAAAGCAAACAATGAAAAACAATGCAGGAGCTAGTCATTGTAGTACAAATATACAATGGCTTGTTGGGTGGCACTTACATAATTTTAATTTATGGACGATTAGTAGAATGAGTGACAAAGATTAAATACCTAAACCACACATTAAGCGTTGTTAAAAATGACCTGGGCAGCCTCTGTCTTTTACTCCTGAAAGACACTTAATGCATTGTTCTTTCACTCTGTGCATCTAATGGATTAAAAACAAAAAACACAACAAAACTGGGCAGAACTAGATTCTATTTTCAGTCCCCCCTCCTGTTTTCTAGGTAGAATTATGTGAGTTGCTAGAAACAAGTAGAAGAGTGACAAAATTAAGCAAGACTCAGAGACCACTTCCCAATAAATAGTAATATAGAAGCGCTAGGAGGAACAAGAAGAAAGACTGTGTCTGGAATCCACATATATAAAATAAAAACTTATTTTTCCCCCTCAAACCACTTTCATGACAATAATGCAAATTTCAGAATCCAAAATCCTCTGATTCTTTTCATTTGTCCCTGTTATAATTTTCATCCTATCTACGAATTTGACATAACCACCTGCTAGTGATGTATTGTTACACACACTAGACACTGATTCAGAATGACATTCTTGATCATGATCTTAAGTCCACAGAAAGCCAACAAGCAACATTTATTTCTCATTTCTAGGGTTAGAGTCTCGAAATGTACATCCAGTGTTTTAACTGCTACTCTCGGGTAGACCCTTGGCCAGAACTAGAACTAAAAGGTCAAATGACCAAATGAATTAAATGACCGTGCCATCTGAAGCTGTTCCGTGAGTAATTTTTTCGATGGACTCGGGATTCCTGCATGAAGCTGGGCGTTACTTTCGCAAATCTGAAGTCAGACCCCACCAACAGGAAGCAAGCTGTTTCCTTAGCGAGAACTTTTGTTATTTATTTATTTATTTATTTATTTATTTAAATTTTATTAGGTTATGTTAGTCACCATACAATACATCATTCGTTTTTGATGTGGTGATCCACGATCCATTGTTTGCATATAACACCCAGTGCTCCGTGCAGTACGTGCCCTCCTTAATACCCATCACCCGGCTAACGCATCCCCCCACCCCCCTTGAGAACTTTTACTTTCTTTAAACTTTTAGTTTATTCCCAGCTCACACGTCTACCTCAGAGAAACCTTCTGGATTTGAGTCTTTGAATGTTTTAGACAGAAAAAGGGAAGAAGACTTTGCTCATGCCCAAACAGAGAAACGGTTGTCCAAAATAGGCTAGGGGGAAGCATTTGGACTGGTGTCACGGCCTCTGTGCGCGGCCCCAGGTACTAGGAAAGGCAGTGGTGGCTCTGGTGGGGGCGGCCTCACCCCTTCCCGTGCGGGCTGGACGCACGCACCCGCATTCGCTCCTGCCGCACTGGGGTTCAGGCTCCCGGACCGTCCCCAGGGCCCCCGGGAGCCACAGCCCTAGCGCCACGTGCCTCCTCGAGCTCTCAGCGCGCGTCGGGGCGCAGGTGGCGCGTCTTTCCCGCCTTCCGACGCCGCGGCCCGCGCCTCGCCTGGAAGACGCGAAGGCCGCTCTCGGGTCTGTCGGGGTCAGACCGCCCGCTCGCTCTCGCTGGGTCCCCGCCGCCGTCAGCGGGGGGTGTCCCGGCAGAGTTCCCGGCTTCCCCCGCCATCCCCCTCCCCGGTGCGGGGTGCGCGCCGGCCAGGTGCCAGCCCGGCCGGAAGCCCAGGGGACACCTCCCCGCAGCGCCCCGCCGGCGTCTGCGCCCCTCCGGAAGCCGCGCTTCAAGACCGCAGGCACTTTCTTTTCATTCTTTGGGACAGCTTGGTTTCAGCAGTTGCTTTGTGCTTGCGAGTTCCACGTCCGGCGATTTTTCAAAGGCGCGCAGCGCTTTGGCGGGGGCGCTGCCGGGACCCCCGCCGGGAGGCCAAGAGCCGCTTTCCGCGGCGGAGCTGAGCCGCCCGGGCGGCGGCCAGGCGGGAGCGATGTTATTTTGAAAGGGAGGACAGGAGTGTTGGTGTGCTCGGCCCCAGTCCGAGCGTCCCGGCCCGCCGCTAAGCCCGCGCCTCCCGCGCGTCTCCGCCTGCGTCGCGGCCGAGCTGGCGCCAAGTCCCCGGCAGGCGGCGCTGCTGCCCCGGCTGAGCCAGCGGAACCGACCCGGGAGCGGGGACGGGCGGGGTGGGGAGCTAGAGGGCTGAGCAGGGCGGGCGGCGGCGGGCGGCTCGCTTGAGCCACCTCTGGAGCGGCCCTTCCCGCCCCTTGGGCTGCTTTTCGCGCCTCCCGGCAGGGGGCACGAGGCCCAGGGTCCGTCGCCGCGGGTGTCGCCTCGAGCAGCGAGTGCGAACGCACTTGCACCTTTCCCCCTTTGCTGGCTGCGCTCTTGCACTTTCGCCCCCTCAGCTTCTTCTCCTCAACAGCCACCCAAGTGCGGTCCGCGACCTGGGGAGAGCCCCCCCCTCCCCCTGGCCCCCGCCCCGAACCCGGTTGCAGCGCAGGGGTTCCCGCCGCACTCGCGGCTCATCTCCGCGGGGAAAAGTCTCCCTGGTTTGCCCCTCACCAGACTCCAAAGATTTCCCATTTTAAATCATTAGTGGCGGTTTGAGGGCTGATCCCCAGCCTGGGCCCACTTTGGGAAGTGTGGGGGAGGGGTGGAGGCGGAATCACTCTTAATCTCGTCTCACAGCTAAATAATTTACTCGAGGTTTTCTCTTGCTGCCAATTCCCTTCCCTGCACCACTGCCCTTGACTTCCTGCTTTGTGAAGCCCCGGGGAGAGAAAGGCCGAGTCTTCATAAAAGTTAATATTAATAGTGGTGGAGGCGCCATGCCTGTGTGTGCTTCTCCAACACCTCACCTTCCCCTCCCCTCCCCAGCCCAGCCCCCTTCCTCTGGCGCTTCTTTTAGGGACTCGCACTTTGGGGGTATGTTTCGTAAATAAGGACACTTGGGCCACGTCCTTTGCAAACCACATCCTCCTGCAGCTCAAGTGGCAAAGGTCGAGCGTGCACACAGTAGCTGCCCCACAGGAGCAGCGCCGGCCCGCCGCGGCTCGGGCTCTAAAGCACAGAGTTTAGAGATAAGCGGGCTGGAGAGTCAGCGGCTTTGACGGGAGAGATACCTGCAGGAAGGGAACGGGCAGAGCAAACTAAGTGGAGGTGGGAGTGGGAGGGTGGGGAGAGCAAAATTTGCTGGTTATGGGGAAGTGTTCAACACACGCTTAAAAAAACAAAAAAGGCAACAAACCAATATTGTAAAAAGAATACCTAATAGGGTCAAGGACACCTTTTCCTAACATGTGGTCAAACGATTCAAGCATGCTGTCTTTCTCATAGCAAAGTCTCGTTTGGTTCAGGCTTTTATTAATGCAAGCAAAGGGCTTGCACGAACAATTCCTTTCAATAAATGTAAACAGTGCAGAAGTAGGAAAAAAATTAATTTCTCCTTCATTATTTCAATCCCATCCCTCTGGGATACCAATATTTTTTTTTTTTTTAAAGATTTTATTTATTTATTTGAGAGAGAGAGAATGAGAGGGAGGAGGGTCAGAGGGAGAAGCAGACTCCCTGCCGAGCAGGGAGCCTGATGCGGGACTCGATCCCGGGACTCCAGGATCATGACCTGAGCTGAAGGCAGTCGCTTAACCAACTGAGCCACCCAGGCATCCCCCTGGGATACCAATATTAACACCCCGGTCCATATCATTCTAAGAACTTTTTGTGCTTACCCAAAATATATTATATACCATCTTGTACTTCCTTTTTCCTTCCTTTAAACAAAACAAAGCAAAATAAAGTCATACTTTACTTTGTGAGTTGCTTTTATCACTGGATAATATACCATGGGCATTTTCCCAGCTCATTACACATAAATCCAACGGATTCTTTTTAGTGATCACCGCATTTTATCAATTTAGATATGCCAGAATTTTATTCATTTATTCAACAATTTCTTTGAATGTTTATTACGTTCCATGTGCGGGGAGAACAACATTAAGATCCCAGGTATATACCTGAAACTAATGAAACATTGTGTGTCAGCTCTACTCAAACAGATCATAGTAACTTTCTATGAAAGATAGATGACAACACTGATATCATAAAAAATAAGTTAAAAAATCTCTCTTTTTATTTATTTATTTTTAAAGATTTTATTTATTCATTTGTAAGAGAGAGCGAGAGAGAGCACAAGCAGGGGAGGGCCAGAAGGAGAAGGAGAAGCAGGCTCCCAGCTGAGCAGGGAGCCCGATGCAGGGCTTGATCCCAGGACCCTGAGATCATGACCTGAGCCGAAAGCAGACACTTAACTGACTGAGCCATCTAGGCGCCCCCCAAAATCTCTCTCTTTTTTAAAAAAAATCTCTGTTCTTGAGCAGCTTACATTCTAGTGGGAAGAGACTGAAAATAACCATATTTATTTAATGACTTCCCTCCTGAGGGATATTCAAGTTGTTGTCAGTGTTTTGCTATTATAAACAGTGGAAAGGTAACCATCTTTTAACATATATGCTTTTATAACTTTGTATTTTTAAAGGCTAGACTACTTAAATTGGAAATGCTAAGTCAAAGAACAGGCCCATTTTTTAACTTTACTAAATACAGTCATTGTTTTCTAAAATGGTTTGGCAAGTCACACTACCGTCACAGGGGCCCTTAAGTGAGTCCCCCTTTCTCCACAGACTCTTTGTATTAGAGATCATCTTTTAAGTTTTTGTTAATCTGATGGACAGAAAATGGTACTAGTTAACTTTACATTCCATGATTCTTAAGCAGGTTGAGCATATTTTCATGTGTTTATTGGGCATTTGTGTTTTCTGTGATTTGCTGAATCAATTTTTTTTTTAATAGTAAACAGAAGGAAAAGATTTATTTGACAGGGAGAGACACAGCGAGAGAGGGAATACAAGCAGGGGGAGTGGGAGAGGGAGAAGCAGGCTTCCGGCTGAGCAGGGAGCCCGATGCGGGGCTCGATCCCAGGACCCCGGGATCACAGATGAGAGCCCAAGGCAGATGCCTAAGGATTGAGCCTGGGAGCCCAAGGCAGATGCCTAAGGACTGAGCCACCCAGGCGTCCCTAGTAAACAGAAGGAAAAGAAATGGAGTACTTCCGCATCCCAGGCTTTGTGCTTGATTCTTCTTCTTTTTTTTTTTTTTAAGATTTTATTTCTGTATTTGACAGAGAGAGAGACAGCGAGAGAGGGAACACAAGCAGGGGGAGTGGGAGAGGGAGAAGCAGGCTTCCAGCTGAGCAGGGAGCCCGATGATGCAATGATGTGGGGGCTCCATCCCAGGATCCTGGGATCATGACCTGAGCCCAAGGCAGACACTTAACGGCTGAGCCACCCACGCGCTCCTGTGCTTGATTCTTTAACTTAAATTATTTGATTTAATCTTTGCAACAACCGGCATCTATTCCTATAAGATAGATTCTAATCCAGGCCTAGCTGACATCAAACATCATGCTATTTAAACCAGTATTGAGTCTGACCTCTGAATGTAGCAAACTTTCTAGGTATAAAGGTAAAGAAATTATGGGGGCGCCTGAGTGGCTCATTCAGTTGAACTTCTGACTCTTGATCTCAGCTCAGGTCTTGATCTCGAGGTTGTAAGTTCAAGCTCTGCACTGGGCTCCACACTGGGTGTGGAGCCTATTAAAAGAAAAGAAAAGAAATTATGAAGAAAACAATGGATAGCTATCAAAAACATTATTTCAGGGGCACCTGGCCTGCTCAGTTGGTGGAGCATGCGACTCTTGATCTCAGGGTTGTGAGTTCAAGCCCCACATTGGGTATAGAGATTACTTAAAAATAAAATCTTAAAAACAAACAAACACATCATTTCAAAAATTTAAAAGCAAATAAAAAATGACAAAAAGTATTTGCTACAAAAATGACAAGAGAGCTGTTATCCTTTTTTTAAAAAAAGATTTTTTATGTATTCACTTGAGAGAGACAGAGGGAGTGAGCGAGAGCATGAGCAGGGGGAGGGTCAGAGGGAGAGGGAGAAGCAGACTCCCCACTGAGCAGGGTGCCAGATCCCAGGACCCCAGGATCATGACCTGAGCCAAAGGCACGCTTACTGACTGAGCCACCCAGGTGCCTCAAGAATTGTTATCCTTAATATATAAATGATACAACGCAATATGATAAGAGAAACACTAGACTTCTAAAGAATTATCATCAAATAATATAAAACTTTAAAAAATCAGATACCCAAGCCTGGTGAGGATGTGATGAAACAGGCATCTGCTGTGCTTATTGGACTTAGGGTCCAGGATCTCATAATATAATTCAGGTCCAGGTGGATATTAGGCTCCTTAAGTTACGGTTCTGCTTGATATGAAAACTTATGAATTAAAGAGATAAATTTTCTTCCACTCCTCCCTCAAATAAACCCAACATACAGTGGTGGGACAGGTATAGGATGTCTGCTATAGATACTCCTAAAGTGGAGAAAACAGAAACACAGCAGTCATTGGTTTATATTAATTCTGAAATCCATCTGAGCATATGTTGCCCATATTGATTAGGACTCCATCTTGTTCTCTGGGAGTGACCATCTGGGATTTTTCCTCTGCCCTGTTGGTCTTTGTTCCTGTTCTCTGAGTCATCCTTCCTTTTTTCATAGAAAGCAGTCAATGTTTGCAACATTTTCAGCCTGCTTTCTGCCTAGAAGTTTGAGGAGCCAAAGGCCTCATTTCAATATATCACCTTTCGATTGAAGGTGATATAATTACTTTGAAATCCTTGTGGATTTCTCATGTCTCAATTTATAAAACTATTCCATTAAATTAAATTACCCACAAATCTGAGTCAAGTCCTTCTCTACCTTGAGTCCCCGTGAAGCCATTGTGCAAAAATGCCTTTAAGATTTTTAAAAGCTCTGGAACACCTTGGTGGCTCAGTCGGTTAAGCGTCTGCCTTCGGCTCAGGTCATGATCTCAGGGTCCTGAGATCGAGTCCGGCATCGGGCTCCCTGCTCAGTGGGGAGCCTGCTTCTCCCTCTGCCTTCTGCTCCCCCTGCTTGTGCTCTCTGACAAATAAATAAAATCTTAAAAAAAAAAAAAAAAGGATTTTTAGAAGCTCTATTGTTTAACAGAGATTGTTTGTAAGGCTTGCCCTGCAATTCTTAGAAGGCTGGAGAGGTCCAGAATATGCCATCTTAAAATATTGCACTTTGGCTTAAGGATTATTTTGAGCTGAAGGCAGTTGAGAGTCAGCAGATCCAGGGAGAGTTCTCTTCGCTTCCCTTTCCTGCCTAAAAGTAGGGCATACACTCTCCCTTTGTGAAGGTATTCCACCCCACTCCTGTACCAGGAAGAGGAGAGTCAGCAGGAAGGTGAGTCTGCATAAACAAACCTTACTAAAATCACCTTAATCTTCCATTAGTTTCCCTCATGTACTTCCGATTCGCTCCCCCACAATTCATCATCCCTTCCCTTTGTTAAAAATGGCATATACCCCCATCCTCAGGTCTAGTTACTTCTTTTTGAGTTTCGCCTTTTTTCTGTGAACTCTCACGCAGACAATATGTTAATCAAATTTGTGTTCTTTTTTTCTCCCGTTAATCTATCTTGTCAGTTAAATTCGAAGGCTCCAGGTACTGAACCTAGGAAGATAGAGGGGAAAATTTCCCATTCTGACAAGGCCTTTAGTCTAGTTGACATTTTCAGGTCTAGGAAGCACCATCTTATACTGTACTTGGGTCTGAACAAAGGGCTGATAGTTATACCTTTGGCTTCATTTCTAATTCTGAAAACACATTTTCCTGGCAGTGCCCTGGATTTGATCTCTGCTCAGAGGTCATTTCTTATTTTGAGAACCCTTTGCTGGATAAGTTTTGGCTACGCTCTCTACTTTCCTCTTAATTCCAATTGAAAACTGAGCAGTATTCTTTAGCTCATTTTCCTCATTTTATACAGACAGCTAGGATAAGTTGGTGGCACCTTTAATACCCTGTCCAGGAGTCTCTTCAGCTCGATTACTGAGTTTATTAAGAACACTTCCTATTTTCCACATTACCTCGGATGACAGCATTACCAAACACTCTGCTGATACACAGCAAATATCTTCTTTCCTTCAGGGAATAGTAGCTGTGTTTTCTCCATTATATCTAGAGCCTCAGCTGGGAAATCTGGGATGGCTGGGGGCTGGAATCATTTGGAGGCTTCTTTATTTATATATCTGGCACCTTGTTTGAGGTGACTTGAAGTCTAGGCCCAGCTGGAACTGTCAGTTGGAGTCTCTATACTTGGCCTCTTCATGTGGCTTGGGATTCCTCACTGCCTGGTGGCCACAGGGTACTCAGACTTCTTACATGGTAGCCCAGGCTTCCAGGAGCATGTGTTCCCAGCAAATAATGAAGAAGCTATATAGCCTTTAGTGACCTAATCACCTGAGTCACTTCCACCATATTATATTGGTCAAAGAAGCCATAAGCCCATCCAGATTCAAGGGGGAGGGGGGGACAGCTATACTTTACTTCTTGATGGGAGTCTGTCAAAAATGTGTGGTTGTGCTTTAAAATAGCCATATGCACACACATGTATTTATTATGTAACATAGAATGCAGACTGAAGGGAAACATACCAAAATATGAGTGATTAAGAGAGAATATCACTGCTGTGGTTTTAGGGGAAATTTTGATTGTTTTCTCATTTATTTATTTATTTATTTGACACAGAGAGAGACGAGATCGGGCGTGTTTAGGGTGGTATGGCCATAGACTGACACAGAGAGGGAGACAGCTAGAGAGGGAACACAAGCAGGGGAGCGGGAGAGGGAGAAGCAGGCTCCTAGCTGAGCAGAGAGCCCGATGCGGGGCTCGATTCCAGGACCCTGGGATCATGACCTGAGCCGAAGGCAGACGCTTAACGACTGAGCCACCCAGGCGCCCCTTGATTGTTTTTCTGTTCCTTAGATTCTTCTATAGTTTCCAAATTTTCTATAATTATATTTATTTTGTAATAAATAAGCTTCTATAACAATCCACTCATAGCCTATTTTATTTCATTCATATCTCCCCAATATTCTGAAGGAAATGCAAAGCATCATATCAATTCACTTCTAAATGTTTTAGAGTGTATCTTTAAAAGATATGGACACCTGGGGGTGCCTGGCTGGCTCAGTAGGTAGGGCATGTGACTCTTGATCTTGGTGCTGTGAGTTCGAGCCCCACATAGGGTGTAGAGACTTCTTTTAAAAAATAGTAAATAATAATAAGAAAAAGATAAGGACACTTTTATCAGTATTATATTATAAAAAATAGCACTTCTGCACAGCAAAGTCAACTCTATGGAAGAAAATATTGGCAAATCATATATCTGATAAGGGGTTAACATCCAAAATATATGAAGAACTCATACAACAAATCCATAGAGGATATTGGCATCAGGGGTGGGAAAAGAAAGAAGGAAGCATCTAACAATGAAAAAACAGTAAGAAGCATAAATGACAGAATGGGAAGAAGGGAGATGATAGTTATATTGAATTCATTCATGTATTTATTCCTTTAGTGAGTCACTCTTTGTTTACTGAGCCCCTGACAAACACAAGACTCTATGTTGTGTATTATAGTATTGATAAAACTATTAGAAGAAAGTCAAGATGGAAAGAGGAAATATTCGGAAAAGAGGTATGGGCTTCTTCACATAGTTTCTTAGACGTTTATTTAGCTTAGCGTGTCCCAGAATTGTAGGCCAGAACACAGTGAAAACACTGGGATAAAGTAGGCTTTCTTGGATGATGAACCACGTCAGAGGTGATATGAGAAGTGTGATGTCCATACCTGGCCAATGCTCAGGGACAGAGTCTTCAGTTTTAGGCTTAAAAGCTGAAATTTACAATGAACAAATTTAAGGAATTTTTACAAATTTTTATTGATTTATTTTTAAAGTGTATCTATTTTTTTCTTCCAAATGTGACACAGGCATTGTGAAAAATACAAACCCTCAGAAATAGAAATTATTAAGAGTGCAAGCCCCCCAAAACCACTATTAAGGATCTACTAAATTTTTCTAGATTTTTAATATTCTTTTTTTCTACTTGCAAACATTTGTAAAATGCTGAACTTTTTTGACAAAAAATAATTTTCTTCTTTGGAAGCTAGTTGATGATAGCTAACATTTATGGAAAGAAATTAAGTCATTTGCCTAGGGCCACACAGCTAGTAAATGGTGGATCAAGAATTCAAACCCAGGGGTGCCTAGATGGCTCATCTGGTAGAGCATGTTATTCTTGACCTTGGGGATTGTGAGTTCAAGCCCCACGTTGGGGGTAGAGTTTACTTAAGGGGGAAAAAAAAAGAATTCTAATCCATAAAGTCCAGCTTTAGGGTACACACTACAAAGGCTTTCTAGAGCAGTGCGCTTTGACAGAAATAGAATCTGATCCATATATGTAATTTTAATTTTTTGTAGCCATATTAAAAAGAAGTAAAAGAAACAGTTGGAACTGATGTTAGTATATTTATTTAACCAAATATACCCTAATTATTATCATTTTAACATGTAAATAATATGAAAATTATTATTTTCATATTATTACACTAAGTCCTAAATTTGATGTGCATTTTGCATTTTCAGCATATCTGAGTTTGGCATAGCCGCATTTCTTTAAAAATTTATTTATTCATTAGAGAGAGAGAGTGCAAGCAGGGGGAGGGGCAGAAGGAGAGAATCTTCAAGCAGACCCCCAAACCCAGGGCGAGGCGTGGTTAATCTCACAACCCATGAGATCATGACCTGAGCTGAAACGGAGTCCCATGTTTAACCCACTGAACCACCCAGGTGCCCCATGGCATAGCCACATTTCAAGTGCTCAGTAGCCATGGGTGGCCGGTGGCTACTCTACTGAACAAGGCAGAGCCAGGCAGTTTCATTTGTTCCTTCAGTGGATGTTTCCTGTAGGCCCACTATGCGTCGAGCACAATGCTAGGTGCTGGGGAATCAGTGATGAATGAGACACAGAACTTACATTCCGGTGGAGGATGCATTGGAAAAACAATAGAGTAAATAAGTCCATACCACATACCAGAAAACGTGAGATTGTGGGCACCGCTATGAAAAAAAAAAGAGAGAGAGAGAGAGATGTAGAGAATTACTAGAGACACTACTTGAGATAAGGTGGCCAGGAGAGATATTTTCGCAGAGGTGATGTTGGAATAGAGAGCTGGGTGGGGAAAGCAAAAATAACACCACCATCAAGAGGCTAATTCTTTTGGAGAGTTTATTATATTCCAGGTGCTGCTCCAAGTGTTTTCCATACAGGAACTCATTTCATCTTCCCAAACCCCAAGAAGCTGGGTCTATTATTATCCTCATTGTCCAGATGAGGAGACCAAAACGGAAGACGTTAAGTAAACTGCCCAAGTTTACACAGTAACTGTGAAGGAGCCCCTGGAGCCGGCCTCAGGAAGAAGAGGTGCTCAGGCAGAGGGATTAGAGTGTACAAGTCTCGGGGGACTGTGGCAGGTCAAATAATGGCCCCCCACCATCTCCGGGTTCCAATCCCTGGCACCTGTGAATGTTGCCTCGTAGAGCAAAAGGGACTTTGCAGATGTGATTAACTTAAGGATTTTGAAGTGGCGAAATTATCCTGGGTTATCTGGGTGTGCCCAGTGTCATCATTAGGATCCTTAGAAGAGGGATGCAGAGGAAGATTTGGTGACAGATTGCGATGACTAAGGAAGCAAGAGGTTGAGTGAATGAAGGAAGGGGCAGGACCCAAGGAACGCAGGCGTCCTCTAGAAGCCTGGAAGCAAGGAAACAGTCTCTCCTCTGCAGCCTCCAGCAGGAGCGCTGACACCTTGATTTTAGATTTCTGACCTCCAGAACTGTAAGAGAATAAATCAGTGTCCTTTCAAGCCACTGAGTTGGTGGTGATTTTTTAATTTAATTTGTTTATTTAAATTCAATTAATGAACATATAATGTATTATTTGTTTCAGGGGTACAGGTCTGTGATTTATCAGGCTTAGATAATACCCAGTGCTCATTACATCCATGCCCTCCCCAATGTCCATCACCCAGTTACCCCATCCCCCCACCCCCCTCCCCTCCAGCAACCCTCAGTTTGTTTGGTTTGTCTCCCTCTTTGGTTTCATCTTGTTTCATTTTTTCCTCTTTCTCTATGATCCTCTGCCTTGTTTCTTAAATTCCACATATCAGTGAGATCATATGATAATTGTTTTTCTCTGATTGACTTATTTCGCTTAGCATAATACCCTCTAGTTCCATACACATCATTGTAAATGGCAAGATTTCATTTTTGATGGCTGTGTAATATTCCATTGTATATATGGACCACATCTTCTTTATCCATTCATCTGTCGATGGACATCTGGGCTCTTTCCATAGTTTAGTTATTGTGGACATTGCTCTTATAAATATTGGGGTGCAGGTGCCCCTTTGGATTACTACATTTGTATCTTTGGGGTAAATACCCAGTAGTGCAATTGCTGGGTCATAGGGTAGCTCTATTTTCAACTTTTTGAGGACCCTCCATACTGTTTTCCAGAGTGGCTGCACCAGCTTGCATTCCCACCAACAGTGTAAGAGAGTTTCCCTTTCTCCACATTCTTATACCAATATCTGTCATTTCCTGACTTGTTATTTTAGCCATTCTGACTGGTATGAGATGGTATCTCATTGAGGTTTTGATTTGTATTTCCCTAATGCCGAGTGATGTTGAGCACTTTTTCATGTGTCTGTTGGCCATTTGGATGTCTTCTTTGCAGAAATGTCTGTTCATGTCTTCTGCCCATTTCTTGGTTGGATTATTTGTTCTTTGGGTGTTGAGTTTGATAAGTTCTTTATAGATCTTTGGATACTAGCCAAAGTATCCAAAGATCTGATATGTCATTTGCAAATATCTTCTCCCATTCTGTCAGTTGTCTTTTGGTGAGTTTGTGGTAATTTGATGGCAGCAGTTGAAAAGGAATGTAGGAACTATATGTATGGACTTTCTTTGTGCTTTTTCTGGCCTCCAGGTCTTTGCTTTAGCTGTTCTCTTGGCACGGAGTTCCTCTCTCGATCCCTCTTCTCGGCTGGCCCACTTGCAACTCTGCTAAAAGTTTCCTGACTCCCCAGGTGTGGTTTCTCCTTCCTCTGTGTTCCTTGAGCACTTTGCATAACTCTCTGCTATATCATTTATGACATTTTATTATAATACACTTTTCTACTTGTCTGATTCTTGCTTTTGACGATGGATTTCTTGAGGGTAGGGATCCTCTATTTTGCCTCTTTCTGTCCCCAGTAATCAGCAGAGGACCTGGTAAATAGTCAGCAGTTCATTCAATTTTGTGGAATGAAAACAATCAAACAGAAGACCACAATAAGGAATCACGTCATATAAAGTTCCCTTCACAAAAGCAACTTGCTCCGCAAGCAACTTTTACCTTGTCTTCTCTGGCCCACTTCTGACTGCCACAATAGGGTGGAGCAGTGTCTTACCACCCCCACACTCTCACGCCCCAGGAAGACTTCCCAGACCCTTCCCAGTCAGTTTGACCTTGAACTGCTCCATCTGTTGGCATCCTAAATCAGACCGCCTTCCCAAGTACCATGCAGTTTGACCCCACGTCAGTATTTCTGGTTGTTGAGCCTCTACAGGTCAGCCAATGATTAATGAGGTGAAGAAAGGCTTCCCGAATTTTAAGAGCAGACCTACTTGCAATTGGGTACACTTGTTACATTGTCTGTAGGAAAAGTGACAACAATTTAGTCAATGTTCTTTTAAATTATCCCATTTTTTTCTCAACATAAAGTAACGTTCAAATAAAAAAATTTAAAACATCATCTGCAGTCCCTCTATTCATAACCACTGATAACATTTTAAAAGTTTATTACTAATTTTAAAGTTAGTACATTCCTATTGTCAAAAATATAAACAATGCAGAAGAACATGAAGTAAAATGTAAAGGAATACCCACTTCCACTCCCCAGAACTAACCACTCTTAATATTTGGTCGTGCCTTTAAAAACACAAAAGAAAACAAAACTATAAAGCAATGATTTAAAAAAAAAAAAGCACAAGATCTCAACAACACTAATGAAAACAAATAACAAAATTCCACAAAACTGACTCAGGTCAATTAATTTAAAAAATCCTAGTCTTGTTTTTATGAGCAGCTAACCTAATCCTGTGGGGGATGCTCTTTGTGGCCCTCTCGCCACACCAACTGTCTTGGATATTCAGTATACGGCGGACAAGGACAGCGGGATGGATGAGGGCTCTCACAATACTTTATCAGCATTGCTTGGTGACCCACATAACAGCTGCATTTTGTAAGTGGTAAAAATAAGACAGCTGAAAATGAGGTCTTAACTCGCCTTTACAAGCTGATGGCTGAACTGAGCAAAGCAGCCTGGAGTCTTAAATGTGTTTCTAGTCTCTGTTCCACTTCTCATCTTTGAGGACTTGACAGCTGTGTGGCACCATAGGTAATAGCTTGGATAAATAAATACGAAGTGTGAAGTGATTTTATTTAACCTCCAAGGTTAAATAAAGTTCAAGGTGGAGCCCTAGAGTTTAACTGTCAATATGGCCTTAGTTGTGACTGTTTTCAAGAATATGGACTTTGTGGCTGATTTATTTCCTTTAAACATGCCTTACGCATACTTTCCAGAATCAGCTACAGGGTTGGCCTTGAAAAAGCAACTTCTTTATGTCTGGGAGAACTTGGTTATATTTGCACAACAGGTTGAAAAGATTAACATCTGAAATGGATTCTGTATTTGCCTGTTGACTTTCATGACAGTGTGGAAGATACGGACTTCACAAACAATAGTGGGAATCTTAGAGAATTCACACTCACATTCCACTCTTGCCAAAATTCAGCTCTACTTTTGTGTTTTGCCTTTTGGAAATATTTTTTGCCATCTATTCACCTTTGCCTTCCCAGCATCTAGTACAGGAAGGGGTCCGAAAGAGGTCCATCATTGTAGGCTAGCCCAGCCCAGATTCCACATGGATGGGACTATACCAAGATATAGAGACCAAGAAGCATGGTTCCCTGGGGGCCATCTTAGAAACTAGCTACCATAGAGGGACACTGCTGAAGTCAGGGAAGGTCCAATGGTTGATGAGCTAACAGACTTGATAGAGGACCCAGGGCATCGTCCAGAGCCTAGTATAGTTTTTATTATATTATATATAATAAATCATTATAATTATTTATTATCAATAAATCTTAATGTAAGGAAGAATGGAAGAAAAAGATAAAGGCAGGCAAATATAGGAAGGGTAAGTTGGTGGCCCTTCCAGCCAGAGACAAAAGAACATTGTTTAAAAGCAATACAGTGGTTTTAGAACTTGCACGTATGCACTGATGGGCTCAGAGAATGAAAGGGCCATGAGTCCAGGCTGGGGAATTTGGCCTTGACCCTTCAACTATGAAAGCTACTGAAAAAAACACTTTAGGTAATAGAGAAGTGAGGTGTGGAGGTGGTCTGGGGAAGCTGGTACTGGAGACAGTGAGATCAGTTAGGCTATTGCAGTGCATCTAGAGAGGAAGGAAGAAAGTGTTAAGGGAAAACCATGGTGGGGGAGGCAGAGGAGGAAACAGATTTGAGATAGTCCTGGAAAGGAGGATGAGCAGACCAAGTATTCTGTGATTTGTGGTGTGACTAAGAGGATTTGAACACTATGTTTGAGGACATTTATCTTAATATGCTGCATTTCCTTCCATATATTTATTATAAAATAACACATTATATGAATATATATAATTTCAAAGTAAACACACCATAAGAAATAGTACATTCCTAAAGCTTCTTTTTTTTTTTTAAAGGTTTTATTTATTTATTAGAGACAGAGAGAGAGAGAGAGCATGAGCAACATGGGGAGGTGCAGAGGGAGAGGAAGAAGCAGACTCCCTGATGCAGGGCTTGATCCCAGGACCCTGGGATCATGACCTGAGCTTAAGGCAGACGCCCAAATGACTGAGCCACCCAGGTGCCCCCCAAAGCTTCTGATGTAAAACAAAATGTGAATTTTGTGTAACATGATACTTTAAATTAAGGCACAGATTTTCCCTTATATCATTCCCCCCCCTTTTTTTGTAGTCTCCATGCCCAGTGTGGGGCCCAACGTGGGGCTTGAACTCACAACCCTGAGATCAAGACCTGAGCTGAGATTAAGAATCAGATGCTTAATTGACTGAGCCCCCCAGGTGCCCCTCATCCTTGATAACATGTCTCATGGTGACAAAAGACACCTTGTCTTTCTTCATAGGGTTCCCATCTTACCCAAGCAGCCTAAAAACATAATTTTAATAGCAATTCAACTTCAAAGTCTAGTCTTTAGATAGATAAGCTAAGTAGTCAGCTATTTCCACACAGATAAACTGTGTTTTGTCTTGGCTGGTCACTACCAGTCTATGTGGGGTTTCCAAGGAGCCAAGAAGGCATGCTCAGTGAAGTTTTGGAGCTGAAGGAAAAAGATAAAATCTATCTTTTCCCCTTTCATGATCCATCCTTACCCACAAAGCACACTGAATTGCCTCCTGGTCTAAGGTCTGATCAGGAGACAGAAACAACACGTTACCCCCCAGGGAGAAGAATCAGACATGAGAAACTATGAGTGAAAAAAGAACATGAAGGCATCGTGTAAGTAGTGAATGTGAAAGCCAGCTACCCTGCTAGGGCTAGGACAACAAAATAAAGAGGACGTAAATATGAAAACTTAGAAACTCGAAGGGGATGCCCCCTGGAGCTGAGATCTCTGAGGAGGGACTGCTGGCCAAAGGCGATGATGTCTTTGTGAGATTGTTGATGCCCTTGTGGAGTGTTGGTTCTGGAAAATCCCAAACTGGAATAAGCTGCTGCTAATGGACTAAACTGGTGCTGTCAGAAGAAGCCTGCCCCGCCTCTCACTGACGTGAACAAGAAGCAGAAACAAGGCCTCCCTCCTGCCTTGTGCCATCAAGCCTCCCTCTAGTGCCTCCTACTGGTTGACAGAACCAAACCCACAGCCAGTTGCCAAAGAAGAAATGTAGTTTTTGGTGTCTGGGCTCAGCCCCACCATCACAAAGGAGAGTTTAGAAGGTTGGGTTTGAGACCAAGAAATAAGAGCTTAATGATCGCATTTGGATTTAAAAGTGTTTGACATGAGTTCGCCCCTTGCTTTTCTTTCTTTTTTTTTTTTTTTAAACTTTAAGTAATCTCTACTCCCAATGTGGGGCTCCAACTCATGACCCTGAGATCAAGAGTCACATGCTCGCGTGCTCTTCCAACTGAGCCATCCAGCTGCCCCTCCCCCTTTCTTTCTCATTTCTAATTCAACTTTCTCCCTCCAAAGAGGCTCTGAGTTGGTTTCCAACAAAGGCACATACTAAATAGGACATTTAAAGAAAAAAACTTAAAATAGATAAAATAAAGATTAAGCACCACTCAACACTGTTTTCAAAACTTGGTAAGGCAACCAAAGTAGAAATATATTTTGTATTATGGGGACTTTATGCACATGACTGAAAAAAGTTTCATGAAGCAATTCTCACTAAGCATAAGGTACTCTGATATTTTCTATCCTATTTTATTTAGTTTTTTAGATTTCTGATAACCCACTGAACTGTCTTCATCAATGACTAAGAGGTTGCAAGCTACTGTTTGAAAAACACTGATATAGAGGAAGGGAAGATCCAGTGTTTTATAATTGCATATAACATTTAGGGCCCATTTCCATATCAAAAAGTACTTTTCACACACTTTGTTTTATTTAACTCTCACAGCAATCCTGTGACATGGGTATTCCCCCCAATTTACTAATGAGAAAACAGACCTAAAGATACTAAGTCTTGTGCCATGCAGTTCAAAGAGTAATGAATGGTTAATGGAGAACTAGAAGCCATTTTTTCTGATTGAAAATCTCAGCCTTTGTCAATATGCTATGCTAGGATGAGAGATGAAGTTGAGCTCTAATTGACCACTAATTTTAGGGTTGAACTTTCTGGTAGACAAGACAAACAATGAGTTGTGTAGTGCTCATTGTCTGAGGAAAGCAAGCACACGAATTTGTCTGAACAAACTTCCTTCTAGAATTAAATCCAAGGACCCCATACCTGGACTATGTATAATAATAAATATTGTTTTCACCTGTGGTTTTTGCAGAAAACACCAAATTATAATGACAATTTTTTTTAAAGATTTTATGTATTCGACAGAGAGAGATATCGAGAGAGGGAACACAAGCATGAGGGAGCTGGAGAGGGAGAAGCAGGTTCCCTGTCGAGCAGGGAGCCCAAGACATGGTGCTTGATCCCAGGATGCACGGATCATGACGTGAGCCGAAGGCAGACACTTAATGACTGAGCCACCCAGGTGCCCCTATAATGACAATTTTTATATAGACTCTTGGTAACAGTGGTAGAGACTGCTAGCTGTCCCTAGTATCCGTTCTACCCTTCCTTCTTTAATGCTCTCCCTTCCCCCCCCTTTTTTTAGATTTTATTTATTTGAGAGAGAGAGTGAGAGAGAGAGAGCATGAGCAGGGGGAGGGGCAGAGGGAGAAGCAGACTCCCCGCTGAGCAGGTAGTACAACGTGGGGCTTGATCCTGGGACTCTGGATCATGACCTGAGCTGAAGTCAGACTCCTAACTGGCTGAACCACCCAGGTGCCCCTCCCCTCCCATTTTTAATTAGATAAATGGCCATCCAGAATAAAGACCACATTTTCCAGCCTGCTGTGCAGGTAGGTGTTCTCATGTAACTAAGTCTTGTTAACGAAGTGTCAGCAAGAGTGGTGTGACTTCCTTGAAATGTCATTAAAGGGAACTGTATGCATTTTCCATTGCTGTAATAACAAATCAACACACATTTAACAGCTAAAAACAACACAAATTTATTATCTCCCAGTTTCTGCAGGTCAAAGGCCCCCTTTGGCTCATCGTGTGTCTCTGCTCCAGGGTTCACATGGCCAAAATCAAGTTGCTGGCCAAGTGGGCACTTCTAGGAAGGCTCTGGGAACAATTCGGGTTCCTGGCAGAATGCAGGCCCTGAGGGTGTAGGACTGAGGTCCCCATTTTCTTGCCAACTATCACCTGGGGACACCTCTTCACTCCCAGAGGCCTCTCTCCAGTTCTTGTACCTGGGTCCCTACATCCCAGAGACAGCAATGGCATATCACATCCTCTCACACTTGGAATCTCTCTGACTCTCCCTTCTGCTGCATCTCTTGGATTGCAGCTAGAGAAAGTTCTCTGCTTTTAAGGGCTTATATGATCAGACTGGGCCTACCAGATAACCTGGGATGATCTCTCTATTTTAAGGTCCCTAACTTAATTACATCTTTAAAATACCTTTTGCCTGTAACAGAACATATTCACAGGTTTGAGGAATTACCGAGTGGACATCTTTCAGTGATCAGTATTCCATCTACCACAAAGGCTTACATTTCTTCCTTGTTTCTTCCCTCCTGCTGCTTAGAAAGTGGGTGTCATAGCTGGAGTCACAGCTGGGATAATGAAGTAAGGGCCACAGTTTAGGGATAGCAGAAAGAGAAGCCAAAGCAGCCTGAGTCCCAGACAGCTCTGGAGCAATATTCCAGTCCTGAACTACCTACCTCCCGACTTCCACGTGGGAGAGAAATTAACTTCACTCTTCAGTCACTGCTATTTGTGGTTTCTATAAGTCACTGTCAGATGTAGCCAGTACATTAACGTCTAAGGAAATGACTTATTACGGAGGTCCTGGGACAATCACCTATTCCCTGGGGGTCTAGGGACCCCTGAATAAATTTCACTTTGAAGATTTATTTTTTTAATTTTTAAGTAATCTCTACACCCAACATGGGGCTCAAACCACAACACTGAGATCAAGAACCGTATGACTGACTGAGCCAGGCAGGTGCTCCTGAGCAAATTTCACTTTTGTAAAGGGACTTTGGTCATCAGACTATCCCTAAGTTAGTTACACATGTGTGCGTTACATATAAAGCTGATTGAATTTGGGCATCAGTGCTATTTGAAGTATCACTTCAGTGTGGCTGGCTTTTGCCTCTGTGTTTTATAGAATTGTTGGTCTATTTTTGCTCCTGCCTGGTCAGCACCAATGTGGCTTTTCAGCCCAGACACTTTTCTGTAAAGAACCGGGACAAGACCTAGCTACCCCTATCAGAGGGAAGATGTAGGGCCTCGAGGGAAAAGAGGCACCTCTAGTTTGTGTCACTATTGTCTCCTCTGGGGTCCTCTGTCCCTGCCCTGGTGGGACAAGAAAGACCCCAGCTTCTGGAAGAACTGGAAGAACTTCTGGAAGCTTCTGGAAGAACCACATGCTGCATAAAGGATCCCACCCACCAATGCATGTTCTCTTCACATTCAGTAGTTTGTCTAACCCTCAGGACAATTGAGTGAGATGGTACTATCCCTAATTCATAGGTGAGTAGCTGAGCTCAAAGGGATTAAGTTATTTGCCCTACTTCAGAAGGGTAGTAAATAGTGGAGGCAGAACTAGAAGTTAAACTCTGCCCAGAGTACTGAGAAACAGCACTTTTAATCTCCGTATTTGTCCATTGATCCTTTCCTTTCTCCTCCATTGGATCTGAGGACAAAAGCCAGCATGAAAGTTGGCTTGTGTTTTTCCAAAGTCGGTTTGTTTGTGTCTTTGTGAGAGGCCCACTCATCCAGAGGAGAAATGATTTACTTTACTACACTTCTGGCCTAGAAAATTAGTCTTTCAACATTAAATAAAAATAAGCCACACATTTATTAATTGCAATAAATTCAATTATCTGGTATTTTCAACCAAAAAAAATCTTGGAAATTATTTTGTACATTTTATTGGGTTTCTAGAGCTACTGAAGTGGGTATAGCTCCATGTAATAAATCAATTTCAAATTGGCAGTATTTTCAGATGTATCTAGAAATGTGAAGCTTCTGGATTTTTTAAAAAAGATTTTATTTATTTATTTGAGAGAGAGAGAGCATTAGCAGGGCAAGGGCAGAGGGAGAGGGATACGCAGACTCCCTGCTGAGCATGGAGCCTGATCCCAGGACCCTGAGATCATGACCTGAGCCAAAGTTCAGAGGCTTAACCGACTGAGCCACCCAGGTGCCCCAAAGCTTTTGGATTTCTTAGAGCATGTATAAATAATTTTTCAAACTCTCAGTCCTTGGAAATGACTAATTGAGAATTCAGGAAAATAATAGAATTTATTCAAATGATATTTACTCACAGCAAAAATATTGTAATGATTTTTTTATGTGTAATTATCACTAGAAGTAGAGTTCTGTGTTTTCTATAATGCGGGCAAGAATCCTGAATGCATGCTGATGATATAACATATATTTAAAGTCTCTGTATGTTCTATGCTTAGGGAAAGACTCCAAGCAATTCAACTTGAAGTTGAATTATAAAATATCGCTTAAGGTTTGAGGTATCTATCTTTTCAAAAGCCATGGCATCTCATTTATAGAGAAAAATAATTTTAATTAAAAAAGGAATAAAATTTTATTATGCCCATTCTATCTCATGATATATAAATACAGCATATTTTAATATGGGAACCTGGCATTGACAGGTTATCAGTATGTAGCCCAAAAGAACCATTTCAGCCAAGCCACTTTCACTCTTAAAACAGTTATTGGTAGTAGAACTTGACCTCCCCTTCCTACCCAGAGTTACCTGCAGGTCATTTCCCACTGCTCAAGCTGTCCACTCGTAGCAATTCCCGGAAGGCTGGCGGCCAGCTAAGAGGCTGTGTATCATTCCCAGTTAGTTCCTCTGCAGCGAGACCTTGCTGCTTCCTGTTGCCTTGCCTCAGGTTCCCATTATATTTATTGCCCCCACATCAGCTTGCCAGAATGGGTTGAGTAAAATTTGATTCAATGTCAACCCAGAATTTCCCTCTTCTGACCCTTCTAACTACCTGATTTTCAGGAGGGTTTCTAGATGACACTGTTGATGTATGAAAGACCTTAGCTGTGAACTTTTTTCTTAGAAAGAAAAAAATTAATTCCTTATGCACTCATGCCATACTTTAGCAATCAGTCAGCTTCCATCAAAGTTCCAAGCTGTGTACAGACAGTTTTTCCTGCCTTCAGACATTGTGTCAACACAGAGAATTGAGACCGTTACCTGAGTGGACAGTTTTCAACAGCAGCTATGTCATCAGACACTTGGGAAATTGCTGTGCTGGGCAGAAAAAAAATGAGTATATAGGAGGGTGTCTCTGGTCCTCAGATACACACTGATCATTGTCACCATGGAAACCCACTTAAGACACACCCTAAACATAGGCACACAAACATATATAGGCACACCCAGACAGGCAAAGATAGGGAGACTCACTCTAAGACACTCACCACACCTACACAGACACAAAGATCTAGAGAGAAAGAGAAGAGGGGAGAGAGAATGAGGGAATGGGAATATAAGAACAGGCAGACTTCCTCGACTTGAAAGGACTGTGCAATGCTTTGATTTCATTCGAACTTACATGCATTGAACTGAATTCGTTGAAGAGGAGATGGAGAGGGTGACAGCGCCAGACCAAGGGAACCAAAATTAATTTGGGAAACCAAAACAGCCCTTGTGGTTCAAAAGGAGAAATTTGGGGAACCTGAGCGGACTCCTGTTTATTCAGGTAAGTTCACAGATAATCAATCCAATCTCCATGACTGCAGAGACCATCAGGAGAAGTGATCCGATTTCTTAAAACTGTGAGCCCTTCCAGAGAAGGACGTGTATGACTACCAGAGGTGCCCAGCACAGAGTGAGAGCCCAATAAATGTTGCTGGATGCATTCGGGCACCAGTCCCGGACTGAAAGGTCCAAGCGAGTTACAGGTATCAAACCTGTTAAAAACTATAGGCAGATCCTGAAAATCATCACCAACTTTCAGGTGTTATTATTGCATGGTATGAATTTAGCTTTTAAGGTGAGAACTTCTTCGAGAAACTGTTAGCAAACCGACAGGAAGAACTATATCCCAGAAGAAAAGGAGATTTTTGTTTGCGGTGCACTCTACCTGGTACTGTGTATTGCGGCACTATTCACAAAGAGTCCCCAGAGCTCCGGTCCCTGCTTGCACAGCGGTGTGCTTTCCCGGGTTCTCCACCCCAGCTCCCACTCTCTCGGTGGCTTAGGGTGTGTGGGGGGAGGAGCTCTGTGCCGAATTTTCCGACTCCCCGACCGGCACTTCTGACAAGAGCTGGGAGACCCTGCCGCAGTAGGTGCGCGGGCGGGGAGCGCTCCTGTCCGCTCCACCAGCGCCCAGCGGCGCTCCGCCAACCTCGGGTCGTAGATTCCGGAAGGCGCGGGGCATGGCAGGGCTTGTGGCTCCAGCTTGGATGATCATCCGGGCTGGGCCCGCGTGGAGGTGCGGGCGGGCGCTCCTGGGCTTGTCTGCGCGGTGAACAGAGCCCCGCAGTCCCGTGGTCTTGGAGCGCACTCGCCTGACGCGCGCTCATTTGCGCGGGGAACTGCGTACGGCGTTCCCGGAGCCCCGCTCACCTTCCCCGCCGAGAACACTTGCCCCGAGAGCGCTTTCGAAGGCTACCGGTGTCTTTTTCTTCCCGGAGAAGAGTATGCCCAGCCAGAAGAGCAGAGGGAGGCTGACAGCCCTACCCGAGAGGCAGGTACCAGGGTCACCTGAGGAGTTCTGGGACCTCGAGATCCCTTGATTGGCAGAAAGAGGCCCTTCGCAAGGCTCCGCCGGCTGTTTTGTTTTGTTTTGTTTTGTTTCTGGGCTCCTGAGAGATCTCATCTTTACCGGCCTCCTCACTCTGGAGACTAGGCTCTGTGCGCGGGTTTGGGTTTGGGGCTCCAAGTGCCCCCGCCACTTGGGCCCACGGTTCGCCTGCATTTGGCCGAGGGTGGCCACGCAGAGTTGGAGATTCACGCGTCGAGCCCCACGCGGGTCGTCCTATGGGGTCTGACCTAACCCCTTTGGCCAAGAGGGGTGGAGCACCAAGTGGCTCTCCCGACCCGGGAGTTCGCCCCTCGTTCTTCCTCTCTTCCTGGCCCATCTGGCTAGCTGGGCTGCGCTCTGTGCTGCCTCCTCGGGCCTCCCTGGAAGGCTGGCCTTTACTGGCAACGTCACCTCACCTCTGCCACTGCCACCATCCTCACCCTCATCGCGTGTACTGGCAACGAGGCGCTGGGCTCCGTAATAAACACTTCAAAGATACCATCCCATTTTATGGAAGAGGAAACAGAGAATTAAGTGATTAGCTCACGACTACGCTGAATTTTCTGGATTTCATGCCGGGGGCGTGGGGACTTGAAAGCTGGAGCTCTTCCCCGTGGGAGGCACCGCTCTGGCCGCGGGTCTCCGAGTCGCCGTGAGCCGCGAAGCTGCGCTTTCAGCAAAGCTTAAGGATCCCGCGCCCGGTGCTGGGCAGTTGGAGACCGCACGCCTGGCCCGGAGTCAACACCTGCGCCGGCACCTGCGCCCTCGGCCGCCCAAGCCCGCCCCAGAGGGCTCACACCTCTTTAATTTGGGTTGGCGAACTCTCCAGCCCGCGCGGAGAGGCCACGCTGCAGCCGGGGCAGCGCGCGAGATTGGGATGGGAGCCTCGGAGAGGGAGGCTGGTTTGCTCTGGAGCCCTAGAACCCTCCTTAGCCTCCGAGGACAAGTCTCCGCGCCTCCACCAGTTGGGTGGCTGAGCTTCAGCTAGTCCTCCCCACCCAATATCAGCTTCCCGTGTGTAAAAGGAGGACAGTTTCACTTACCTGGTGAAGGTTGTTGTGGGAAATCAAAAGAATTTATTTATGAGGAAGGGAGTCATAAAACTGGGAAGTGTTAAGGATCACTGGTTATATGAACAAGTCACATTAACAGCGACAGCGTGGGGATTTGTCAAAGGAGAGGGGTTTTAGGGCTGGCAGGAGACGCGGTGAATCTCTCCGGGTGAATCTCTGCAGCAGCCCCTCCCCGCTTACTTCCGAAAGGAATGATGGTCATAAAACAATGTGGAAGGATGACTATTTCTAGATGGTGAATTAAACACTTTACAGGTATTTTGCTTAAATCTCACAACTCTGCGAAGTAGTATTTACTCCCACTTTACAGACAGGGAAACTGAGGCACAGAGAAGTTGAATAATTTTATCTAGGTCACCCGTCGGTATTTGAGGGACGCGGGTGTGAAGGCAGATTTGCTAGACTCCGGAGCCCAGGCATGTCTGGCGAAGCTGCAGGGCAAGGTCATTGTCTCCCCAGTGAGGTATCTCACTGATGAGAAAGTTCCCCTTTCTGAGCGACGGAACCTCTCTTACTTTGGAGGGGCATTATGACTCACTTTCTTTCTCTCAAGAAACAAAAACAACAAAACAAAAGCAAAACCAACAACAAAACAAAAACAAGCCCTGCTGTTTCTTTGCAAAGAAAACAGCAGCGACCCCTGGGAGTGAGCCAATGGCCTGAAAGGGTGGGAGCGCTCAGGTGGTGCTTTTCCGGGTGCAGTGCAGCAGAGGGGGGAGCAGGTGGCCCCAGAGATCAGAAGCCCACTAAGTCAGGGCCTGTTTGTCCCTAATACAAGACACTGTTGACCTTGGGGCTCCAGGGGTGGACCCATCCAAAGGAACACTTCCTTCAGAAGAACCACTGAGAAAGGCTTTGCCCCAGACCTCTGCTTTGGGAGGAACGAGGAGACCTGGCCAAGGCCTTGGCCAGCTCATGCATTTTCCTGGCTGAAGCATGGCCAGCATGGCGCAGGATGGGCTGCTCTTGGCTCTGTGCCATTTGGCACTAGCCAGTGGCACTTAGAACCCCTATGCTTCTGGCTGTATCACCTGAAAAATTCATCTTCAGCAGTGAGTCAAGTTAAAAACAAAAACAAAACAAAGCCTAAAATCCACCAGCTCATACGCTGCCCCAACCTCAAACCCAAATGTGGTATTTCTTCATTGCCCCCTCTTCCCTGGTTAGTACCAAACAAATAAACGCTGCTTTAATTTTTTTTTAAATGAAACGGAATCATTGCATGGCAAGAAAATCTGATACAAAGCAAGGGAAATCGGTTTGCATCTCTTCTCCATGTTATCCATATTTATTAATTGTTTTCCACAAACACCACCTGAACACAAGGCCCGGACCCTAAAACAAACAACTGACGTGGAAACTACAGACCTGGTTGTAAAGAACTGTTAAGCAATTTTTAAACTTTAAATAAAAATAACCAGTTTTCAAACTCCCCAGCCACGTACATTTTCATCATTTCTAAAGATTTGGGAATCATACTGTCTCTGTGAATAGTTTCCAAGGTGGGTCAGGCCATGCTGCTCGCCTTTCATACAGCCTCTCCTGCCCTGAGACTAGGAACTAAATCCACCTCCTAAATAGAAAGCTCCAAATAGCTTCAGTTTAGTGATGGCTTGGGGGCCATCTTTCTCCCCCAAATCCTTTGCTCTAGACTCATCTCCACCTGCCCTCTCTCCAAGTGTTGGACAAACTGAATGTACAGGGACTCTGACACTGCCTTTATATCCCAGCCCTGCTGCTGCCCAGCCACCTTGCAAGACGTCCTCTTCTTTGGAGGAAAGAGATGCAGATTGAAGGAGATGAGCTGGTGAAGTATGTGGCTATACTAAAAAGATTTTAAAAAGGAAGAGGAAGACACAAGGAGGAGGCAGGGGAGGAGGAATTATTCTATTCCACGGGCATCAATTTCACTAGGTCTTTGAAAACTGAGACCTTTCCTTTCAATTATTTCTAAGCTTTAGGGCAGAAGCCTGAGTAAAATTGGCTGTTTCAGGAGAGATTAAGGCGCTCCATCCAGCTTGCCTGCAATGTGTTGGGGAGCATTCCAACTTGTAGTTTCTGTGGTCTTTTGAAGAGCTGGCTCCTCTAAAGAGGTCCATGGTTCTGGAGTCCTAGGACCTGCACAGCAGCCGCAGATGTTGCCAATCCAACAATATCACCGGAAGAGGCCCCAGATATTACAGAAAACCTCTCTTCTCCTTCCAGGTCTGTCAGTGTCTCCCCAAAGTGCCCCAATTGGCACAGGCGCCTGAGAACTCGAGTTCTCTCCTTCCGTCTGGGGTGGCTTCCGCAGTTTCTAACCCCTTGAACGGCCAGAGGCCAGGGCTGGTTGTCCACACCCAGGGTCCGAGCACACCGTTCCCCCCGTCTTTCCCAGTGGTTGAAGCCGCCTGGCCAGGAGGAGCCCCCATCTCTCACCGGGGTTCCTGCGGTCGCAGGGGCGCGACACTGGAGGGCTGCGGCGACGCGCTAAGGCCAGGTGGCAGGCGTCCTTCTCGGGCAGCGGCGGCGGGGACAGTGGGCGGCACAGCACCACCGGGGGGCAGCGATGGTGGCAGCACCAGCAGCTCCTCACCCGAGGTCACTGCACAGTCCTGTTCTGGTTCGGCATCCGTGCCACCCCCGGCCACTGGCCCGCAGCTGCGCTTCTTGTCCTCCTCCTTTTTCCATTTCATGCGGCGGTTTTGGAACCAGATCTTGATGTGTCTCTCGGTCAAGTTCAGCATGACGGCCAGCTCCACCCTGCGCGGCCTCGAGATGTATTTATTGAATAGGAACTCCTTCTCCAGCTCCAGCAGCTGCGCACGCGTATAGGCAGTGCGCGTCCGCTTGTTTTCTTCTGGCTCTGCAACATAGGCGCCGCCTGTGGGCGACAGGGCAGGTGAGTGTGGTCCCTCGACCCCTGGCTCCTCCTGCCCCACCCACGAAGCCCCACACTTCAGCCCCAATCCTGGGAGCCCTGGTCCCCCCAGGCGCTCCTGACGCTGAGCGCAACCTCCTATCCCAGAGCTCAGTCTGGGCTCCTGCAGCCCTTCTCTAGTAAAGGTCACCTTTTCTTGGAGGTCAAAGCAGTGCGTGCTCTCAGGCTCTCTCTGTGAGCAGGCGGTGGGCTCTATCAACCAGTGATTCTTCAGTGGGTTCACTTGGCCTGTGTTTGGGTTGATGATGATTAAAATGCACACACAATAGATATCTAAACCTACTTGATTCTACAAAGGCAACAAATGCCTTTAATATAGGACTTTTTAAAAACCACAGCTTTCTAAGAATGACTCACAGTAAGAATACATTTCAGATCACTACCCAGTTCACACACGGACATAGAACTGACACAAAAAAATTTCAGGACATACTCAAATGATAAATTATTGAACACTAAAAAAAATTTCAGGACATAAAACCAACTTTTACCATATATGATACTATCTAATAGTAAACTATTGTTTACTATTATTAATATATATTAATAGTAAATAGTAAATAGTATATAGTAAATATATAAAAATATATTAATGGTAAACTATTTTTTACTTTACTATTTCATTTTTTTTTAAAAAGGTCTTAGCCCAGTTAACTGATTTCACGATCAACTTATAAGTGCAACCCTCATTGTGAAAAACCTTCAGCTAATAAACACCCTGAGCTTATGACATATATTGTTATATCTGACCATGTCTTATCTCTCTATACAGTTATATTGTTGTAATCATCCCCGACTCAAGAGCTGGTAAATTCTCTATAATTCTCTATAATTGTTTTAATCTCTGCGGAATCCCTGCCCTGGAGAAGAAGGGAAACTATTCTGGGCCCCAAGGAATGTCTCTGTCAGCCCTGGCCTCTGTGTCCTAGGCTCCAAATGCTGGAAAGGTGAGCGGGGAGCCTCGGGGGGTCGGATTCCCACTGGGAGCGGAGAGCCCTATGGAGAGCCCTATGGAGGACCGGGTAGTGGTGGAGTCAAAGGCTCCAGGCATTCCAGCTCCAAGCCCGGGTGGTAAGGAAACAACCGCTGGCCCAGCAAATTACCGCTGCACACCGGCTGTTTGCCGCTGTGCTCCAGGTCTTGAGCTTTTTTTCCTTTTTCCGCGGGATACCGATTGCACAGAGCAGTGGAGTTAAGTTCCACCAACATTCTAGGAAGACGCCTAAATCTTCTTGTCTTAGGACAGAGTCTGGGATATTTCTCCTGTGACTGTTAGGAAGCTTTAGTGAATTGAAAAGCTAGTATGGGTGTGTTTGGGCGGGAGGGTTTCCCCCTAGGCCAAAAGGAGGTGCCCAGAACCCAAGGCTGAGGCTTGGGCCAGAGTCAGCAGAGGAGTCCTGCTCCCTGGGGAGCATCTCCAGAGTCTTACCCTTCTGAGCTTTCCTGGGCATGGGAGAGAAGCAAGGGAGCCTTAAAGCAACGTTAAAAAGGCCCTCCGAGGTTCTTAAATTCAATCCACAATCTCTCTGGGCTCTGGCCCTCTTCCGCCAGTGTCACGGAGGTGCTGCGAGCCACTGCGGCAGGGTCCATTCCCCCAGCAGACCGATGCTCAGGACAAGTTGGCAGGGGATGGAGGCTGTTGGTGGCGTTATTGAGAAGATGTCAAGAGTCCCAACGTCTGCGCCCTTCCCTAACGCGCAGGGTGAGGCCGGTTTAGGGATAAGCCCGCCAGTGAGGTTGATGCAGTTCATTTCTTTAGGTCGATGTTTTCAAAATTCCCTATAGTATTGTTGTTAGTATTAGTATCTGTACTACAAATGAAAGCCCTTTGATCACATTACTCTCCTCAGGGCTTTGAAACCCCACTAGGAGTGGGCAGGCGCGTTCACAGACCCTTGAAGCTCTGTTCCTTCCAGGGTTTTCGGGGAGGACCTCTAGGCCGCAGGAGCACCCTACAGGCAGCGTCCAGGAAAGGGGGTTGGCCCCTTCCCCCTGGGCTGAGCTTGTAGCGGGTAGAGGGCTCTGGCAAAGGCCTCTTTCCCTGACTCTCCAACCCGAGGATGTTACCCTTTCAGGGTTCCCCCATCCCGGGGCAAGGCCGCCCATTTTTCATCGGATTTTACTGTCTGGCTCCTTAGGTCTGCCCGAGCCCAAGCTCCACCAGTGCAGGGCTCACACCCTGGGGGTGGGGTGGGGAAGTTACCCCGCTTCAGAACTTTTCACTTGGGGCCTCCCTAGGAGAGCCGGGAATGCGGGAAATGCGCGCGCCCCAGCCCCCACCCTGGGTGGAGGGACCTGGTCCTCCCGCCTCCCAAGAATCCCGCATTTCCCAAGACTCCGCAGCCTCTGGCGGCGGCCGCGCGGGCTGCGTAAGTACGCACAGGCGCCGGGCAGCGTCGGGCAGCGTCGGGCGCCCCCCTCACGCTGGGCTGCGCGGTAGGTGGGGAAGACTGCAGCCGGGTTTGGCCCTGTCCTGACTCCGGACGCGGACCCACCGGGTCCTCACACTCGGCTTTCGCGAGAAAGTGAACTAGGGGGAGAGGCGAGCCACGGGGACCCTGGGCGAGCCCGGACCCCACAAAGCTCGCTGGGCTGCCCCGGGGTCCGTGTCAGGCACCGGGGGCAGACAGGGCGCCGAGGACTCTGGGGTGTGTGTGGGGGGGAGCCGCCAGCCGAGCCTCTTTCCCCCTACCCCCGACTACTAGAAGGAAAAGAAAAGTCAACTACGCGCCATGCAGGTGTGACCACAGGTGGCCGCGGCACGGAAGCGATAACATTGTGTAGCGGCCAGAACCCGCGGCCAGCTCGGGGCGGGGAAGGGGCCTGGGGGCCGCTCCGCGTCTCAGCCTCGGGGCTCCTGGGACTACCTTCTATGACAAGCCGGCGCCTAGGGCCACGGGGACCCAGTGCTCACGCCTCCCT
This sequence comes from Halichoerus grypus, assembly GCF_964656455.1. Taxonomy (NCBI): domain Eukaryota; kingdom Metazoa; phylum Chordata; class Mammalia; order Carnivora; family Phocidae; genus Halichoerus; species Halichoerus grypus. Next base: position 72,657,027 of record NC_135715.1, read on the forward strand.
GAAACGGGCCGTGCAAGGAGGGCATCTCCTTCCTCAAACTCACTTGCTGGGAAGCAGCGCGGGGGAGACCCCTTGGAACGTTTCTGTGTGTTCAAAAGTGAACTAGCATCGCAGACGCCTCTCCCAGCTGCTGTCGCCCAGGCTGAGCAGCCAGGCCTCGGTCTTGCGGTGAGTACCCCCTGCGCCCCAACCTCCCAACCCCGGGCCGCGCCGAACGCCTTTGCAAACTTGGGTGCAGTTTGTCTTCCCTGCTTTTCTGCATCCACTGAGTGCCTCCAAGACTGCCTGCACTCCTCTAATGAAGCCTCCCGGATGGGCCCAGGGCCCGAGGGGGCCCGGGACTCTAAAGGCGCGCCCCGGCCCGGGTCGGGAGCATCCCAGAGCCCTTCTCGGCTTCCTTGACGCTCACTCCTTGGATTCCGGGCCAGGCTGATCCTCCAGTGGAGGAGGATCCGGAGGGTCTGAAGCCTGGAGCTCGGCCATGCCTTAGCTCTGTGCGGGTGCGCAGGCTGCTGGAGTTCAGTGTACAGGGAAGGAAGGGTTTAAGCTTCCAGGAGGAGAGCTGAGTGGAGAAGACGCTCCAAGTGGGACCAGAAAGGCGCTTCTATGCAGGAAGGCCTAGTTGGCTCCCTATGTAGTTTAGTCCGACCTTGGGTTGTCCATAGGGGCTGGGAACGCGAACCGGTAGAGGGTCCTGGGGAGCGTTTGGGGGTAGGGGCAGCCGGTACGAGAGCGGGTGAGGACAAAGGGGGGTGGAGAGCCAGGCTTACCTGCCCACTGGCCTTTCCACGCGTGAGCCTTGGTAGACTTCATCCACGGGAAAGGCAGCTGGACGCGGCTGGGCTCCTCCAGGGCTCCTGGCTCAGATCCATCCGGGAAGGGCCCGGCGGGCGGGTGGGGAAGCGCGAGCTGAGCTGGGAGGTGGTGGTGCAGGTGCGCCACCGCGGAGTCGTCGGTGAGGGGAGGCACCTCGTACGGGGAGATGTCCGGGGGGCTGCCCTGCTCCAGAGCGCCCAGGGTCCCCGGGAACGGGGGCGGCGGCGGCGGGGGCTGGCGGCCCATGTATAGGCACGCAGGGGGACTGGCGCTGAACTCTGGCGCGGGGCCCCGCTGGAACGCGCATGGATCCTTGTAAAGCTGCGTAGTTGCGTAGTACTGCTCCTCGCTGTTCATGGCTGCCGCCGGGGCTTGCACGGCAGGAGTAGGGAGCTGGAGCCGGGGAGTTGGAGCTGTGCAGCTCTCCCACTCCCGGCGCCACCCTTGCTCGCTTTGACAGCTCGGCTCTGCTCGCCCAGGGAACCCGCCACTGGCGGGGACTGTCTGGCCGGCCGCCGCGCCATAGGCTCCGCTGTGCCCCACGTGGCTCAGCCTGGGGCCATTATTGGCCTGGCCGACTGCCTTAAGAAGCAAGGCCCAGGTATCCAAGAGCACCTGCATTTGTTTCAGTTTTCTCTCTCAGCTGAGTTTACAGCACACACCTGTATGCGCAGCTGGCCGTGCTGTGGAAAGTGGAGCACTCATGAAAATATTAAGATTTACATTCAATTATAGAAATATATTTTCATCATACTTTGATCTATTTTCTTGTTTTGATAATGTGCATAATATATTAGTTCATAATATAATTTATAAATATACCTATGCCGAGGTTGGGGATTTAAGCTTTTTTTTAACTGTTAGGGAACACGGTCAGAAAAGTTTACCGAACGGAGCTCTATAGGTCAGAAGCAGTTGGTCCTATTTTATTTATGAAGTTTGTGCACAGCCACGATGATGTCCGTGTGTTAACTACATAAAGATTCAGCATTCGTTGTAGGTTTTTAAATCTGTGGCTGTGCTCCGGGGACTTCTGGAGTGTAAACTGTAACTTCAGAATCGTTCACAGTGGCTTTTGATTTTTTTAAACTGAAGGACATTATTAATTTTGATTTTGGGAAATTTGGGTTCATTTGACCAACTCAGTGCAGTTTCCTAATGTGGCGGGGGGGGGGGGGGAGAAGTAGCGTCACCTCTTGTGGCTGGGAGGAGGGGACGGGGTTGGCATGGGGTTTCCAGATCCGTAATGGCTTTTCCACGATCCTGACACACAGCTGGAATCTGTCAGCTGGAGAACGCGTACTCCAGCGTCCGACTGAAATAAGGCAGGTCCGAGAGAGGAGGGAAATGTTAGAAAATTATTAAAAGCGCAGCGTTTTTATGACAGCGTCAGTCTGGGGCTTCCACCGGTTCCGTAACTTCTGGGTATTCTGGGGTCCTCACTTAAATAGAGATGATTTTTTTCCGACCGGACAATGCATACAATCTCCAGGTCGAGGTGGCACCCAAGCCGTGGCTTGGGCATGACCAACGCAGCCGACCCGTTTGCCCAGGGCGTTCTGGGTGGCCTTGGACCAGGTCCTTCCAAAAGGACCACATTCCTCGAACCAACATGGAGGGTTTTAGAAAAACTGGACACATTTGCCGAAAAGCCTTGGCAAGAGGGAACGTGAACCACTAAGGGGAAATCACTGCCACCTGACTTTCTAAACCACAGACTACATCCAGCCCTCGACGAGGAAGATTTTAATGTATTTTCTCCTTGTGGAAGTATGTATTTTAAATGCATACGGTCTGAGTGCGCTACTCTGAAATACTCTTTGTCATTACAAAGCAAAAGCCAGTTGGGAATTTGGACTTCCCTGCAGATTCCTTGCCTTGTGCGATGCAGGTGCCGTCTCAGCATTTGCGTTTAGAGGAGTGCTGAGCACCAAGTGGCCGGCGCCTGGGTGGCGACGCGCACAGCTCCCGGCCTTTTTGGTGCCCGCGCTCGGGACTGAGGCAAGCCGGTTAGGTGGGGGGAGTTCCGGCGATTTCTTCAGGGAAACGGGCCACCTGCGGTCCTAGGGCCCGGGGAGGAAAAGGCGGTGGGACCCGCGCACCTAATCTCTGCGCGTCCGCGTCAATGAATCCATTGTTGGCGGCGGCCGTGGAGGACCAGACGCTATCACCGGGCCGCGAGTGACCGCATCGATCAGCAGGCAGGGCCGGAGGGGGGTTGCCCGGCCGCGGCGTGTTGACCCTTGGAGATAATCTGCCAAGTCGCCGCGGGTTGACTTGGCGACGCGGTTATGAGCGGGCGGCGAGCTCCGCTTGGGACAAAGATCGGCCACCTTCCTCCCCCCAACTCTTCCCTTCCTCCCCTCCCCCCTTGGCAACTCCGGACTCAGTCCGTAGACCCCCCCTTCTCCTCCCCCGCTCCCCGCCTCGCCCGCCACCCCCGACCCAGAGTGTTTATTTTGCACTTCTCGTCTAATTGCACATTTCTGTAAATTGGTCTCCATTTCGATGCTTCATTTGCTCGCATTTAAAATTTTTGCTCGGCCCTGCAGAAAGAAAAGAGGCGCTCAGCAGAAAGCAAATCCGCCTATCGCGCTGCTCTCTGGCAAAAAACCGGGAGCCGGAGGCTGAACAAAAACGTGGGGGGAAGGGGCGGGGGTGCTGAAGGTGTTCCATGGAGGCGCTTTCTCACTTTCACAATTAGCATTTTCTGTTGCTCACTACCTAAACAAGTGACCCAGGAAACAGAAGTCAAACAGCCATTGATTATGGTGGGACAAAACCAACAGGGTTTTTGGATTGGCTAATTATAACGTATACCCATATAGAAAACGCACCCTCCCAACCTTGCACTGAGCAAGAGCGTGTATTCTATTTCTTCTGTGGATATAGCTCGTGGTATCATAAAATCGCCAAGTCCATTACAGGTGAAATGCGTTTCCGCTCTGAATCCCTGCTGACGCCTTCTCCCCTCTCGCCTCCCACAGGCCCAGGAGCGATACCGAGCCATTAGGCGAGCGCCTTCCCGAGCCATTTAACAGCAGCTCTTATGGATAAATAAACAAAAAAGGCTGTAAACCAATTATAGTGTGGACAGTGAAAAAGTCGTTTATTAGCAGGACGTCCTGATAGCCCTCGCAGATACTGGAGGTCCTCGCTTGCCCTCTTCTCCCTTTCCCTTCTGGAGACACAGTTTGTGCCCCCAAGAGCAGAGGTGACCTTGTTCTTGGTCAGTAGCTGAGTCTTCCAAGCATGCCAAGGGCTGAATTTGATTTAGTGGTAAGAATTGTTAAGCCACTGTATTCCACTACTAAGGGGGAAAAAATAATAGATGAACCTCACTTAACTCCAAAGATGTGTTTATAATGAATTTGTGTGGAATTTAATTTATTAGACCATCTTTGTTTTTATAATTAACTTGCTGTTAAAAATAAAAAGTTAAACGCTAAAGCAAACAATGTGCTGTATGTAATGAGAATACTCCTTCCGTAATTTACTTTGAATTTTTGTACAGGAGCCTTTCCTTCAGTGGGCACTTATGCTGGTTTTTATTCCCCCAGGGCGAATCCTTCTCCCTTCCTTCGACTCCAGGATTTCCTTAGAGTCTGGTACCTAGGTCTGAGAGCGCCAAGGGTAACTTGTTCAGAAAAAACTTCAGACTTTGAATCAAAGGCTTTCCACACATTCATGGGGGCAAGCCAGCAAAAGTGGAGAGTTGAATTATTTTCTTGAAAATTCAGCACCACCCCCCATTGTATAGATAGATGCAGCCTAGAAATGTAAGTTAATTGGACAGTTGTCCTCTACCTCGCTGGCTCTCTTTAGCATGAGAGAGGAGTAGAAGGGGCGATAGGTCAGACTTTGTGCACCCCAGGACTGTGTGCTGCCCAGTTGCCCACACTGCTCAGTGCTTTCTCCCAGGAATAGGACTGGCAGACACTAGCCCTTTCCTCCCGTTTTTAGTTAATCCTTCTGAGGTCCTTAGTTTACTTTGCAGCTGAAAGGAAAAGTGTGAAAGGAAGTTGGCATTCCAAAGCGTCTAAGGCCCCCTGCTTGCTCTTCCCCCAGGATCCCCATGGCCTGCTCTTGTAGTTCCCATCCCTTTGGCTTGCTTTCCCCAGGTTCCCATCTCTGCCCTATCATCCAAATGTGCAATCTCCTGAAACCCCAGCCCTGGCCATCCCTTTCCCTTCTTCATCCTGGATAACCAGCCCCTTGCTTCCATTGAAATTCCCCCCCCCTTTTTTTTTTGCCTTCCACCCCCCTCCCATCACTCTTTCCTGTGATGAATCCTTTTTCTCCTGGGAACCTTTCCTTACCTCCAGGAACCCAAAGGAGGCTTGACCCACCTTTCCTGGCCATTCCAGCCGTCTTCCTAAACCATCCCGCATTTCACATGGTTTATTAGTTGGCAGACCAAATATTTTCAATAATATTTATTGATTAAATAGCTGTATAGCCCTGTATGTGTGCATGTCTGTAATCTCTTTGAGTGACAGAAACTCAGTAGAAGAAATGTGTTCTGGCTTTGGTGTACCCTGGAAAACTCTTAGGAGCTGTATATACCCATCTTCCGAATCTGCTCCTGCCCCGCACAAGCTGTGTGTCCCTGGCAAGTTATATAATTCCACTAAGCCTCTTGGTCCTTATTTGTAAAATGGAAACAATAGTACTGCCCCATAAAGTACACCCATTGTAGATAGTAATAATAATAGCCAACATAGGCAGCCAGGCACTGTTGCAAATATTTCACATTTGTTAATCCTCACTAAAATCCCATGAGGTAGGTACTATTATTCTTATTTTGCTCTGCAGTACACTGAGGCACAAAGATGTTAAGTAACTTGCCCAGAATCACACAGCCTAAATCCAAGCTGAGGAGGTCTGGCTTTAGATGTGACCCTATACTGTCTGGCTATGTGTAGACAATGAAGAAATATTTTTTAAAATTATTTGTGTGAGAATTCAATTAGACAAAATGTCTAACATTCCTGGCTCTTCACAGGCACTGAACGAATGGTCAACTCTTCCTTTTTTCCCCCTAGCATTGCTTATAATGCATCTGTAAGTATTTAACTATTGATCATTATTGCATCCAAAAGAATGGCAGAGCTGTTACCACAAGTCCATGTTTAAGGACATTTCCAGGCAGGTAGACCTAGAAACACCCTGTCTTTTAAGGGAATGGGCCCCAAAGTGGGGCTGTGCTTTAAGTGGGTAGAGGAGGTGGGGAGCACTGGATGGCACTTGTTCCTGCCAGCCCTCTGCACACCGCAGAGAGAGAGAAACAGGTGTGAGGGAGATGCAGGGGCTTCATCTTTACTCCAGGAAAGTCCTGAATAGAAGACTTGAAGGGGGCGAACTAAGCACAGCTAAATATGCTGTTCCTATCCCAGGAGATGTGGAATCCGGCATCAAAGCGGTGTCTTTATAGCCAGAGGCCACTACCCGACTGTATTTTCCATGGTTCTTCCATTTCCAGGTTGGAGATGAAACTATTATCATAAACTCAGAGGAAACCCTAAAATGGCTTGGGAAGGAAGGGAGCAGTTCTAGTGTCCGGATCAGAGCAGTCCTGGAATCCTGCTCCATTCCTGCTTTCTCCAGATAAGGAAGGTGGTCGTGTGCAACCCTGGTCTTCTTTGGAAGGATCCAGAAACACCCCTGTCAAAGTGATTCCTCTGCATGTCCCCTGAATCTAAGACCCATAGAAAAGTGTTAAAATGAGATATCTGTGTGGATTAAAGTGGGGGAGTCAGCTCTACCTAGGATACAATCATTCCCTCTCCTGCAGTAACGAAAGTAAAGGCAGATTGTTTGACTGTGGTCTCAAATTCATTGAATTTTCCTGTTAGTAATTCTTCCTATGGTAGATATGTCTTATCAGGGTATTGTTGTGCAGAGAGAAGCTGTATTTGAATAAACTTATTTTGTGTATTTTCTCCAGTCACACATTGTAACACATTTACCTTTAAGCAAATCCCACAAAGGTACAGATTTCTACTAACTGAGGAAATAACAGAGATTCATAGGGTAGTGTTTCTGGAAGTGTGATTCATGAACCATGTGTATTAAAATCACTGGGATGGGGGCGCCTGGGTGGCTCAGTCAGTTGAGCGGCTGCCTTCGGCTCAGGTCATGATCCCAGGGTCCTGGGATCGAGCCCCGTGTCGGGCTCCCTGCTCAGTGGAGAGTCTGCTTCTCCCTCTCTCTCTGCCTACTTGTGTTCTCTATCTCTCTGTCAAATAAATAAATAAAATCTTTAAAAAAAGAGAAAAAAAAAAAAATCACTGGGATGCTTACAGAATGCAAGTAGCCTACTCTCTCCGACCTACTGAATAACCATATGTGGGATGTGGTGGGACTTGAGAATCTGCATTTTCAACACACCAAAGGTCATTCTTAAGCACGCTATGAATTAAGAACAACAACAGGAAACAAACACTTGAGCTATAATTTATTTGATATATGGAGACTCATAGATGCTCTCAAAGAACAAACATTCTTTAAGCATGGACATTCAAATAAAAATACACCTCTCTGTCATAAGATTGTTGTGAGGTTTAAATAGAGGCAACATATGGAAAAATGCCCAAGTCCGTGCAGAAAACCATGTTATTTGAATCTCTACATGGGCAAACCACATATAAATCCTGAACATTTTCACGTTTTCCTTTCTGTCTTACACATCCATTTTTGCTTTACATGACTGAAGATTTAGAAGGGTTCAGCAAGATCTTACTTTATTATTGTGCCTCTCCCACTGAGCTCTTTGGAAACAGTGGGACTCTCCTTGGGATGTTAATGTGTGTGGCTCCACTGTGGGCTCAGCAAAGTTGAGCTGAGCTTTTCCAGCCACAGTAGCTAACATGTAAGGGCAAATAAAGGGAGGCAATAAAACCAAAGCAAATTGATTCATCTCTAGGCAGTACCATTATAACTTGTGTCTTAATGCCATATTCTCTCTACACTGAACATGACCAAATAGCTTCCTTTAAAGGTAAATGAATTTTATATAATTTGTGGCTAATTCCATTTAATTCTGCCCACATGAGCATGTGATAAGGGAATGTTAAACTGGTTAACAACAACAGGCTAAAAGGGGCATTCAGGAGGAGGCCAATATTTGATTTCCAAGTGCTCTGGCTCAGCGCTGAGAAATCCAGATTACTATGAGTGTGTTGGTTTCTTGGTTATTTGCTTTCTATGCTCCTAGCTCCTGAGTAAAGGGCAGTGAGAAAACACTAGGATCCCATCTGTCACAATGAGGCTAGTTACAACAAAAATAACGACTCCTTTTTATAAAATCATTCTTGGTCTGACAAACTCCCTTCGGACTGCAGGGAATCAGGAAGAGTAAAAATAATAGAATCAATAACAACTTTGTTATCTAGTAACTTAAACAATCCTTGCCTGCTGGGATGGCAGAACAGGCTTTCTTATCTTGGAAACAGGAAAACTTTCTGGATAGTAAATTATTTTTTACAAAATGTTTCTAACTGGATTAGGTTTCTAGAGAAAGTGACTAAGGTAGGAACCATGCCAAATTCTAATCACTTACACACAGTATTTTAAAACATGGGAAAGACTTTGCATCTTTAAATCTAATATGTATTATTTCTTCTTTTTATTTAATAGAACATCAACTGTTGTACAATTATTGGAATACTGAAATGTACTCAGAGAATTAGAAAGTTAATTGGGAAATTCTCATTTAAATGTCTGGATTATCTGGTCAACTTGATTTTCATTCCTATGTCAGTACTTGTCTACATCAGTACTTGCCCCCTGCTGTGGTCTTCTGAGAGCTTTCATAATCCACACTGGAGTCTAAAGAGTCATGAAATGTTCTCTCTACTGAACGATCTGTCCATCTGACGGCAGGGAGTGGGTCTGGTTTGATTTGGGTGTTCCATGTTGATTTCTTTGCCTGTAAATAGAGATGACTCAGTTCAAGAGTTATGAAATATATCTTGGTTTGAAGAGAACCATCTCTCCCACAGTGCAAGTGTTCATAACAGCAACTAAGTAGATGGTACACACACCGCAGAGATTGTCCTGATCTGGTTCATTCAGATACTTGAAGGAGAAGGCGAGGCTGAGGGGCTTAAATTATCCAGTTAATCTGTGTTACCGGAAGTTACTGTTTCCATTCACATCCAAGTTCATCTCTTGTATGCTGACATTTTGGCACAGACATACTCATTTCATATTTCATTGTCCCTCTAACACCTTATATAGGATGTCCTTAAAGTCTGAACACAGGCAATTCTGCATACATAATATTTTGAATTCCATGTGTACAAGATATAGTATTATCTCTGTATCCTGGACTTCATTTCCACCCTGTATATAAGTTGACTGAATTTTTATCAATCTTTTTGCAGAAGAAGCCTAAGGTTTAATTTAGGGGAAGAAAACCTTTTCTTTCTTTCTTTCTTTCTTTTTTTTTTTACTAATGCTGTATTGTAAAACATAATTAATCAGTGTTGTCTGCTTCATTTACAAAGCAATTTATTAGACTCTGCCAACATGGTCACAGTCAAACCTTGACGTTTCCAAAAGTTGGAGTTAGAGATTGCTATGAATCCAGATAAACAGCACTGTTTTCTTACCTTCCCAGCAAATTTCGACAGGTGATAACAAAAAGGCAAACACAAATCTCTAACCCCTAGCCTGCTGTTATCTGTCTCCCGGCCTGTAATTACACAGGATTTGGAGTTTTCTCAAGAGAGTGGAGTGACACTATTTACCTTTTTGTATTTATATGACCAGTAGCCAAACTTAAATATAATAACTAGGGAAATTCAATAAAGAAAAGTACTGACTGGGAAAGAGTCAAGTTTTCTCTCTTTCTCCTGTTGTGTTTCCTTATGAACCTCTTCCCTGAAGTCCTGGGGCCAATTTTTGAAAAGAATACTGATTTTATTCCACCTACTATTTATAATATTCTAGGACTTTTGTTCTGATTATTGCCTGATATGAGGGGAGAAAAGAATTGGAGATGGTTTATGTGCATTTCAGCTGAAAAAATAATTGAACAAAGTTGAGTGGTGTTTCAACAATTTTGTTTGTTTTTTGGTAAAGGGCGGTGGGCTGTTCTTGAGAAGAAGTAGATAGGCACATGGCCTGGCCTGTTCCTCATCTAATTCATCTAATTCAAGCTTCCTTTCTTAAAAAAAAAAAAAAAAAGTAACTAGCAACTTAGCACCAAATTTTGCACAAAACTCTCTTATCTGTCAAGTTACTAGATATTGCAAACATTTCAACTCCTTTCTTTCACTCTCTCCATCCACAAGGATCCCTAAAGCACGTCTTCAGTTTACATCACAGAGTCCTTACAGTTCTTTCTCACTTGGTGCCTGGATTGGAAATATTCTACTATAATAGGTAAGCAAAGATACTAAAGCCATAGTTCTGACTTTGTTGTTTTAGTCAAATAGCTCTTTCCAACTGTAATGAATGCTATGGATCATTCCCCCAGAAAAACACACAAATGTGTAAGGGCACAAAATTCTGCAGGAGATTTTAGGAAATTCATAGTCCTCTGCCTCCCCAGCCCATCCATGTCCATCTGCACCAGGCAAGGTTTACCTGGAACCAATCTATGCCCTACTCAAGATTTTCACCTCTACTTCTAGATTTGGGGTTGATGGTTCTGGAACCTTACAAAAGTTGCTTCTTTGTAAATATTAATGATCATTGTTTATTTGATTGGGTATTCATGCTATGTACAGAGGACTTACATACTGGATAATCATTGCTCAACTATCTGACCGTACTCACCTACTCCACAAGGATAATAAACATAATGAGGTCGAATGGTGAGTTTGGAAGAGGTGAAATTATATTCCTAAGATTATTAGGACTTCATAGACTTACAGATGTATGGAATAGTGACATTGATCTGTTGCCGTAAATGGTAGCTTGGCTTAAGATTGTTCTTCTCTTACTCCTTTCAACAAACTCTTATTTAAATATCTACTCTGTGCCAGACACTATGGCAGGTTTTGAGGATATAACAAAATAAGATGTGATCCCTACCCTGGAGGCCTTAGATTCTATTGGAGGGAAGGAAGCAAGCACATAAACACACACAGCAAAGAACTCCAGATGCCCTGAAAATGTGGCTTTTCTAGCTCTTATTGGAAGCTCATGACCATGTTAGTCACATAGAGACAATCTAGCTTTCCCCTGTGGTCTGTTTTTAGTTATTTCCTGAAAGCAGATAGGGTATGGTCTGGCTTCATCACTTACTAGCAGTTTGACTTTGGGTTTTCTGTTGACCAGTGTTTCAAATTTCTCATCTACTGAATGGAAGCTTGGTGAGTGGTTAAAAACATGGCTCTGGAGCAGGACTGTTTTGGTTTGAATCCCAGCATCACTACTTATTAGTTGTGTGATCTTGGGTAAGCCCCTTAACTGCTCTGTGTCTCAGTTTCCTTTACTGTAAAATGGGAATAATCATAATACCTACAACATAGAGTTGTACCTCATGAGTTACTAATATGCGGGAAGCACTCTGAAAAGAACTCATATATAGAGTGCCTTGCTCTTCATTCATTCATTCAATCATTCATTCTTGGGGCGCCTAGGTGGCTCAGTCGTTAAGCATCTGCCTTTGACTCAGGTCATGATCCCAAGGTCCTGGGATCGAGTCCCACATCGGGCTCCCTGATCAGCGGGAAGCCTGCTTCTCCCTCTCCCACTCCCCCTGCTTGTGTTCCCTCTCTTGCTGTGTCTCTCTCTGTCAAATAAATAAATAAAATATTAAAAAAATCATTCATTCTTACTTAACAAATATTTATGGAATGCTACTTTGTGCCACACAGTGTGTTAGGTATCGGGGATTCCATAGTAAAGAGGTAGTCTCTGCTTTAAAGAAACCTCTAGTCTAGTAGGGGAGTCAAGCAGCTAGAGAGGAAATTTAAATGCCACAATAAGATCTCTGTGACAGAGACAAATGTAGGTTGTGATGGAAACACCATAGCAAGGGCACATCCTCCAATCTAGGGATGCTTTCCTTCCTGTTTTATTAATCCCCTACCTAAGACATACACCTTCAGCTTCTTTAGGACTTTTCTCACAGTTTTTTTTTTTTTTAAGAAACTTAAATGTAACTGCATAAAAAAACACATAACATAAAATTGACCATTTACACATTTCTTTCTTTCTTTCTTTTTTCTTTATGTTATGTTAATCACCATACATTACATCATTAGTTTTTGATGTAGTGTTCCATGATCCATTGTTTAACACCCAGTGCTCCAAGCAGAATGTGCCCTCTTTAATACCCATCACCAGGCTAACCCATCCTCCCACTCCCCTCCCCTCTAGAACCTTCAGTTTGTTTCTCAGAGTCCATAGTCTCTCATGGTTCGTCTCCCCCTCTGATTCCCCCCCCTTCATCTTCCCCTTCTGCTATCTTCTTCTTCTTCTTCTTTTTTTTTTTTTTTTAACATATAATGTATTATTTGTTTCAGAGGTACAGGTCTGTGATTCAATAGTCTTACACAATTCACAGCGCTCACCATAGCACATACCCTCCCCAATGTCCATCACCCAGCCATTTTTCTAAGAGTACAGTTTAGTAGTGTTAAGTACATTCACATTGTTGTGTAACCTAATCTCCAAAACTTTCCCTCTTGCAGAACTGAAACTCTATACCCATTAAACGACAGCTTCCCGTTGCTCCCTCTCCCTAGTCTCCGGCAGCTACCTCCAAGGATTTTATAGTTCCCAGGCATGTTCCTCATCACCTTAAGTTCTCACAGTGTTGTCATTATAGTTACTGTTGTTTTCTATCACGGGTTTCACCTGGCCAAAGACTTTTCTGTAAAATAATTCTGCCTTTTCTCTTCCCTTTGCTACTGCTGTTTTCTGGAATTCTGTAAATCCATGAACTTTGTTTCTTCAGGAAAATAAGTTGCTGTAAATTGAGCAATGTTCTAGGAACAGGCTTGTTTATCACTGGGCTAATGGCATTGACTGAGTGCTCATTATTTGCTCATCCCTGAGTTCATCTCTGTAGGAAGATACTAAGGAAGTAGAAAACAGCAAAAAACCTCTGTTTCACATAAGTTAAAAGAAAACAGGTGAGTGAGGAAACACACTCACACACACCTGTACATATGTCTTAGAAATATTTATTTAAGTAACCAGCTTTATATATCACATATGTCTAACAGGATGAGAGCACTGTTTTAGGAATATGAACATAATAGTAGGAAGTATGGGGGTGACTGGGTGATGGACACTGGGGAGGGTATGTGTTCTGGTAAGCGCTGTGAATTGTGCAAGACTGTTGAATCTCAGATCTGTACCTCTGAAACAAATAATGCAATATATAAGAAAGAAAAAAAAGAAGAAGAAGAATGTAGCAGGAGGGGAAGAATGAAGGGGGGGAAGTCGGAGGGGGAGAAGAACCATGAGAGACGATGGACTCTGAAAAACAAACTGAGGGTTCGAGAGGGGAGGGGGGTGGGAGGATGGGTTAGCCTGGTGATGGGTATTGAGGAGGGCACGTTCTGCATGGAGCACTGGGTGTTATGCACAAACAATGAATCATGGAACACTATATCTAAAACTAATGATGTAATGTATGGGGATTAACATAACAATAAAAAATTTAAATATTTAAAAAAAATAAAAATAAAAATAAAAGTAGGGGAGGTAGCTCAAAAAAAAAAAAAAATAGTAGGAAGTATGGATCAGAACCCAGAATATGACTAAAGTATTTAGACCAGTTCAGAAGCTATTAAAAAGAAGTTGAGAGGGGCGCCTGGGTGGCTCAGTTGTTAAGCGTCTGCCTTCGGCTCAGGTCATGATCCCAGGGTCCTGGGATCGAGCCCCGCATCGGGCTCCCTGCTCAGCGGGAAGCCTGCTTCTCCCTCTCCCACTCCCCCTGCTTGTGTTCCCTCTCTCATTGTGTCTCTCTCTGTCAAATAAATAAATCTTAAAAAAAATAAAAATAAAAAAGTTGCGGTATGAGAACATGCAGTTTATTTATTTATTTTTATTTTTTATTTTTTTTAGAGGAGGGGGGAGTGGCAGAGGGAGTGAGAGAATCTTAAGCAGGCTCCATGCCCAGCACGGAGCCTGATGCAGGGCTTGATCTCACAACACTGAGATCATGAGCTGAGCTGAAATCAAGAGTTGGACACTTAACCGACTGAACCACCCAGGCGCCAAGAACATGGAGTTTAGACTTTGCAATGGAAATGGAGAAAAGGGGAAAATCCAGAATGTAACAGTAGGAGTTGGTGATCCGTTGAATAGGAAGTAAAGAAAAAGGCGTAGGATATTGGAACCAATATTTATTGAATGCTGACTCTGTGCCAGGGTCTGGCTGGGCCCTTTGCCCATAGGATCTGATTTACGTCTTAGGACAGTCCTTAGTGTTAAATATTATTGCCCCCATTTTACTATTGAAGAAGCACAGATTCAGAAAGTTTGACTAGCTTGACCAAAGTATATGATTAACAGCTAGTTGAGTCTATATTCACCCAGAATCTGACTCTACAACTCATGCTCTTTTATTACTAATGTGGCTTTGAGGCTGCCAGTTAGGGAAACTGAAAACATGGCTCTACTATGGACAGAAAAGAATTGATAAGAGGGGCCAGCTTTCAGGGAAAGATAATAATTAGTCCTATTTGAATATGCTGCATTTAGGATGAAGGTGGGCATTGTAAATTTAAGGGGCTTGCAGGTGTTTGGAAGCCTGGGTCTGGGTGAGGGAACCGGGCTGGACATGTGGGTCCCTAGAGACCTACGTGTTTATTGGCTTATTGAAAGATTGAATGTAAAGAGAGCCATGGATAAATTCTTGAGGATATCCCCACTTTGGGGGCAGAAAAGAGAAAGGGGAATCCATAAAGTCAGTAAAGGAAAGTTCATGGGACTGTGATTTGGTAAAAAATATAGTACATGTGCTTCAGTATGGGATAGTGTGACAAGACAGAGGGTTCCAGATTATCAATCATGATTCAGGAAAGTCATTTAAGAGTTCTGGGTAGAGTAGTGTACCTACCTAATTTTAGTGAAAGTATCATGATTTGTCTAATGTCATTGACTTTTGCTTTATACCCATATCCACTAGGTTCCCAATTTCTGTCCGTTCTTCTTCTTAAATAACTCTTGAATTGGCCTTTCTCTAATGCCTTGGCCACTGCCTTGGTGGAGATTGGGGCTCAACCAGGCTCTTGTGACAGGTGTCTATCAATGTTCCTTGTTGCCTGCTTCTTTACACCCCAGCACATGTGCTTTACCAGTAGAGTTTTTTTATACAGTATGAATTTTATAATTTTCTTAGTTTAAAAATCTGTTTTCTCTACTGCATGTAAAATCAGACTCCTTAGCAAAATCCAGTGAGTGCTTCAATTTGGCACCAATCCTGTCTTCAAGCTGCCTTTCCCTCTCCCAAGCACCAAATACTCCAATTAAATGGCCATTTTCTATATCTCCTGGGGCAGTCTGCCCTCACTTCCTGCCTCCCCAGCTACTGCCTGGATTAGCACCCTTCCATTCTTGATCCTGGCAAACTTATGTTTATCATTCGAGGGCCAACGAAGTGGCAAGTAGCATAGAAAGGATGTTGGAATGAAGCAGAAAATGTTATTAGATTAAAATTCAAAACCAAGGAACAGGCATCTGTGATCTATGTAATTATTATTGTGAGAGAAACGCATAGGAAGGGCCACTATTTTTTTCCACTTTCCTGTTAGATTTCTCAGGTTGTGCTCACTGCTGAGATGCTTATGTCCACAGAAGAGTTTTTCCCCCTCTCATCTGAGAAAAATAACTTCTTATTTTATTTTTATTTTTTTAAATGAAGTGCCACTTATGTTTTCTGTTCTTTTTTTTTTTTTTTTTTAAGATTTTATTTATTTATTTGACAGAGAGACACAGTGAGAGAGGGAACACAAGCAGGGCGAGCGGGAGTGGGAGAAGCAGGCTTCCTGCTGACCATGGAGCTCTATGCAGGGCTCGATCCCAGGACCCTGGGATCATGACCTGAGCCAAAGGCAGACGCTTAACAACTGAGCCACCCAGGCACCCCAAAAAATAACTTCTTATTGTCATGATCCTCTTCCTCATCCTTTGCTCAGGACTTTGTCCACATGGTGGGTGCTCTTGGCATTCTCTGAAACTTAGGATGTGTCCTTAAGGCCTGAATGGTGAACAGACAATTTCTTTTTTTTTTTTTTTTGGCATATAGGTTGGGTTTTTTTTGTTTTTTGTTTGTTTGTTTGTTCATTTGTTTAATTTTATTTTATTATGTTAATCACCATACATTACATCATTAGTTTTTGATGTAGTGTTCCATGATTCATTGTTTGCGTGTAACACCCAGTGCTCCATTCAATACGTGCCCTCTTTAATACCCATCACCAGGCTAACCCATCCCCCCACCCCCCTCCCCTCGAGAACCCTCAGTTTGTTTCTCAGAGTCCATAGTCTCTCATGGTTCGTCTCCCCCTCCAATTTCCCACAGGCAATTTCTTACTTGATTGTTTCCTAGATCCCAGTTTGGATGGTTAAGATGGGTTCATAGAAGACCAGCATACATGATATGCCACTGGCATTGAACTTGAAAAACCCATGAAAACTGAAAAGCTGAAATGGCACGTTGCACTAAGAGCCAGGAGATGTACATTTGAGACTTGTCCCTCCTACTTCGTGGCTGTGATCTCAAGAAACAGAGATTTGCAGGTGGAAGCTTGTGGACCATCTTGGGCATATAATCTAGTCAGAGTTTGCAACATGGCATTTGGAGGGGCAGCCATCAGCAGTACATTTGGTGAAAGACTCACCGAACACCTGAAGGAAGTATTTGGAACTAAAGAATCTGGTGATCTTAATGAGGAATTAGTTATGACTGCTGCCCATGGAGGTGTTGCTAAGGTGGAAGATCTGCTAAAAAGAGAACACACAGGCTGAAGCTATGTTTTCAACTCTAGGTAAAGTTGGCTGAGTACAACAGATTTATTCAGCCAGTGATGTGTCAACAAGCCAAAGAATGCCAAGGAATGCCTGCAACTCTCAGAATGTAGGAAAAGCATAGGGCGGTTTCTCCTTCAGACCCTCCAGAAGGATCCAATTCTGCTGACCCTTTGCTGATACTTCTGAACTGTGTGAGAAAATGCATTTTTGTTGTTTTAAGCTACCCAGTCTATGGAAATCCAAAGAGACAAACCTCATGTTTCTTACCATGAAATAACAGTAACACTAACTCATGGGGTGGTGATAGGATTAAAAGAACAATAGTTTGTGGAGGCACACTGATATAATTTCCATACTCTCTTCCTGTTTTTTGTTCACTTTTTAGTACACTTCTCCCAAATCAGATGACTTATCACTCTTCCCTACCTCATTCTTAGCCCCAAAGATGAGGAAAAATACCTCCTAATGTAGAGGTAAGCACAGCTGGTGGCTAGGTGAGATATTTGCACCACAAGTAAGATATTTTTGGATCTCTGTAGCCTGGAAAATTCCAGTTCACTCCAAAGTGGATGAATGAGTTCCTATCATCACTGCATAAGCTGGCTGCCCAGGAGTTACGCACAGTTCAGCGCTAATTTTCATAGCCACAGTGGCCTCACTACTGGGGTGCATGTGTGTCCTCCAAGTGTACCTGTGAGCATTCTAATGTGTTTTCTCATAGCTGGAAGAGACATTCAAAGAATTTTCATTTTTAGACTTGCAAATGCTAAAAGGTGATACCCAGAAAATTTTAATGAATTTCCTAAGGATATAGAGTCATCTCAAGAAATCGCCTTTTGGTGTTCTGGATGTACATGTCAGATATTTAACATTAAATAGTAGATTTTAAAATTCTTTTTCCTAAAAATTATTTTGTGGTCTTTGAAATTGCCAGGTTTTTTAGGTCTTTTGACAATTTCTTAACAAGTATTCCTTCGTTTAGGACCCAACCATCCTGCTCATTTCATAAAAACATGTGCAACTCTGCTTGAACTTTGAGCATTAGGTTCTAGAATGACGTACGCAAGAGTCAGATATGGTTCCTTGGATTTGGCAGGGATCACACAGGACACACACAACCAAGTGCCGCATATAACTATCTCACAACTTACAGGGATGAGGAGGAAAGAGCAATTATAGAATTCTGCCAACCCACATTGTTTAGCCACAGGACTTTAATTGCACAGTGCACCTTATTTTCCCTACCTTCGTGTGAAGAGAGAGGACAGTGCAGGATGCTATAGACTGAATGTTTGTGTCCTCCCACATGTCCTAACCCCAATGTGAGGGTTTTTGGATGTGGAGCCTTGGGAGGTGCTTAGGTGGAGAGGGTGGAGCTCTCCTGAGAGTGAGATTAGTGTCCTTATAAAAGAGACTCCAGAGAGCTTGCGTTCCCCTTCTGCCATGTGAGGACACAGCAAGTGGGCTCTCACCAGACACTGAATCTCCCGGTGCTAGATCTTGGACTTCTCAGCCTCCAGAACTGTGAAAAATAGATTTCCATTGTTTATAAGCCCCCCAGTCTGTGGCATTCTGTTAAGTCCAAATGGACTAAGACACAGGATGAGGCAGTTGTCAGCCTACAGCACTTCACTCTGGTGAGGTGAGGCTGGGGAAGAGGAACTGAGCGGCAGAAAGAGCATGGCTTGTGAGGACTCAGTGCTTCTGTTTTGTCTAAGAGATCTCTTAGATTCCTCTGAATGGAGCTGAGTCCCTTCAGCTCCATCAGATGTGGACCCCATAAACGTAAACACCATGTCTTTGCAATTCTTCTTCCTCAATGCTTACCACGTAGCAGGTGCAAAATGAATGTTTTACCCCTCCTCTCTTCCTTCCTTCCATCTTCCCACTCTCCGTCCTTCCTTCTTTCTTATATCCATAACTTCTCTGTGTCAGTCACTATTGCGTCAAGGACTGGGACTTTAAAGATGAATTAGACAGCCACTGCTATTGAATGTTTTATTGTTTTGGAAAATTCTCATAAAAATAGAGATTTACTTATTCCCACTTTCCTCACATTTTTTTTTCTAAAGTAGAATAAGTGCTAGACTCAGAGGCCTAAAAGGAAAGAAAAACAAGTTAAAGAATGGGTTGGGGTTTGAAGGTCCAGAGTTTGAGGTGGGTGGGGGATAGAAAGGGGAAAGAAAAGCAGGAAATGGTTTTTCCAGGGATTGATTTTTGCCCCCCACCCCCCACCCACATCAATATCCTTCACAGAGCTGGTTAATTATCAATTTTCATGAGAAAGCAAAGCTGCCTTGCTCTTTTTGAAGCACTGGAGCACAAAGCAGGCTATCCATGATATGCCTTCCATTCACGGAAACATTTGCATTTTGCTGAATCCAGTGATTTATTCACATCTTCTGCATGCTCTGTGTGGCTTAGAAGAGTCTCTAAGACACAAAATAGGTGTTTTACCTTTACCATCTTTTTTTGCTTTGTTTCTTTTCCCTTTTCTTCCTGCCCACTTTAAAATGGATAAAAACTGCTGTATTTCCTGTTTCTCTACATGCACGACTAGAAAGAAACTATAGAGGCTGAATTGCTGTTCATGTAGTAATTCTGTTAATTTTTTTTAACATCCAGTATGAATTTGCCAACAGTCTAAAATTATCTAAGACTGCTCTCTTCCTCAGAACAAGACAGGGACAGCATTATACTTCAACTACTTATTGAACCACCCATTGCATTCCTTGTTATTTTTACCAAAGGTTTAGTATCATCTTTTTAAAATCCCAGAATTAGGTCTCCTGGCAGTTAATAAATGATTAATTGAATATGCTAACCTATTTTATTCATTTCTAGTCTCACTTTCTTGCATCTCTATCCTTCCCTCTGCAGTTACTTCTTCAGATGATATTCTTTTAATGATGGTAGGTAGTATTTATCTAGATAAATACTATAAGCCTGTGTATTTTAAAATGTTTTGATTTTTCCTTCACAAAAAAAATGTTGGTTGTGCTGGATATTCCCTGTTTGCTTCTCCAAGTCCACTTTTCACCCTTTTCCATTCTGCTCTGTGCTCTGGGAGGCTGCTTTTAAGTATTGTATTGACATGGTCTTTTATGCTCTCCCTGACAGTTGGGTTTAGTCAATAATAGGCACTAAAATATTAGACAGCCTAGACTAGATGGTGTAGATTCATTTCTCTCTGCTCCTCCCCTCTAAGTACAACTATAAACTCTGGAAACAACATAAGAGATAACAAAGGACAGCTCTAAAAGGTGGAAAGAAGAAGGTAGACTGGTTGGGGACCCCAGGACAAGGGAACAACACAGTGGTAGGACATTTTACAACCACTCAACCAACAAGAAAAATGTGAGCCAGAGCAATAGACCAGTCCATAATTATAGTTGAGGAATCAACATCCTACTTTCAGCAACTATTAGAACTATTAAATGGAAAATCAGCAAAGTATAAAAGATAAGATATGAATGATACAACCAATAAGATCTAATCAACATATATGAAACTGACCAATGACAGCAGAATATATACTTTTTTTCCCCAAATACCCTGGAACATTCACCAAGGTAGACCATATCCTGGTCCATTAAACAAACCTCCACAAACTGAATAGAACTGAAATCATGCAGAGTATGTTTCCAGAGTATGTTTTCTGAAAGTTTTATAGTTGTACATTGGAGATCATGGTACATTCTGAGTTAATTTCTTTTAAAGATTTGTTTTAGAGAGAAAAAGAGAGAGTGCATGTGCAGGGTGGGGAAGGGGCAGAGGGAGAGGGAGAGAGAAACTCAAGCAGACTCTGAGTTGAGTGAAGAGCCCTATGTGGCGCTCAATCTCATAACCCCAAGATCAGACCTGAGTTGAAACCAAGAGTTGGAGGCCCAGCTGACTGTGCCACCCAAGCGCCCCCATTTTGAGTTAATTTTTACACAAGGTATGAAATTTAGGTCAAGTTATTTTTTTAACTTATGGACGTGCAGTTGCTCCATCAATATTTGTTGAAAAGACCATCTTTTTCTCCATTAACTCAATTAAATTGCTTTTGTATCTTTGTCAAAAATCAGTTGGGTATAAGGGAATCAAACTAGAAACCAATAACAGAAAAGCAACAGGAAAATCTCAAAGAACTGAAAGTTGAACATCACACTCTGAAATAATCCATGAATCAAAGAGGAAATCTCAAGGGAAATTTAAAAAATATATAGAACTGAATGAGAATGAAAATACAATATAGCAAAATATGTAATACTCAGCTAGAGCAATGCCAAGAGGGAAATTTATAGCACTAAATGCTTTCATTAGAAAAGAGGAAAGTTCTCGGGGCACCTGGGTGGCTCAGTCGTTAAGCGTCTGCCTTCGGCTCAGGTCATGATCCCAGGGTCCTGGGATCGAGCCCCGCATCGGGCTCCCTGCTCCACAGGAAGCCTGCTTCTCCCTCTCCCACTCCCCCTGCTTGTGTTCCCTCTCTCGCTGTGTCTCTCTGTCAAATAAATAAATAAAATCTTAAAAAAAAAAAAAAAAAAAAAGAGGAAAGTTCTCAAGTCAGTAATCCAAGTTCCTACCCCAAGAAAATAGAAAAAGAGCAAAATAAACTCAAAATGAGTAGAAAGAAGGAAATAATAAAAATAACAGAAAACAGTGAAATTGAAAACAGGAAATGAAAAAAGAAATCAAACAAGACCAAAATAAATTCGAAGATTCAACATAGCAAAGATGTGAATTCTTCACCAAACTGAACAGTAGGTTTAATACAGTTGCTATCAAAAATCCCAGTAAGATTTTTTTGGTACGTATAGACAAGCTTATTCTAAAATTTATATGGAAAGACACAGGATTAAGATAGCTAAAACAATCTTGGAAAAGAAGAATAAAGTACTAGGAATCAGTCTGCCTAATTTGAATACATAAAATATATCTACAGTAATCAGGAGTATGCAGTATTGGTGGAAGGGTAGACACCTAGATCAGTGGAACAGAATAGAGAATCCAGGAATAGACCCATATAAAGGTGCCCAGCTGATTTTTGACAAAGATAAAAAATGAATTCAAAGAGAAAGGATGGTCTTTTCAACAAATGGTGGCAGAGAAATTATATATCCATAAGTTTTAAAAAAGATCTAAATTTTGGGGCACCTGGGTGGCTCAGTCAGTTAAGCATCTGCCTTCAGCTCAGGTCATGATCCCAGAGTCCTGGGATAGAGTCCTGGGATGGAGTCCCACATCCGGCTCCCTGCTCAGTGGGGAGCCTGCTTCTTCTTCTGCCTGCTGCTCCCCCTGCTTGTGCTTTCTGTCTCTCTGTCAAATAAACAAACAAACAAACAAACAAATAAATAATAAATAAATAAAATCTTTTAAAAAAAAGATCTAAATTTTATACCTTAGATAAAAACTAACTCAAAATGAACCATAATTTTAAATGTAAAACTATAAAACTTTCAGAAGAAAATCTTTCAGAACTAGGGCTAGGCAAAGAGTTCTTAGACTTGACACCAAAAGTACAATCCCTAAAAGGAAAAATGGATAAAGTGGAACTCATCAGAATTAAAAACTTTTGTTCCATGAAAGACTCTGTTAAGAGGATGAAAAGACAAGCTAGACTTATAAGCCACATATTTAACAAAAGACTAGTATCTAGAATACATAAGAACTCTCAAGACTGAACAGTTAAAAAAACCAGACATTTCTCTGAAGAAGTCATACAGATGGCAAATAAGCACATGAAAAGATGTTCTTCATCATTAGCCATTAAGAAAATGCAGATTAAAACCAAAATGTGATATCCTACTATAATTTTATGTGTCAACTTGACTAGGCCATGGGGTGCCTGAATAGTTGGTTAAATTATTCTGGGTGTTTTCATAGGGGATTTTGGGATGAAAGTAATATTTGAATGGGTAGACCTAGTAAAGCAGATTTTCTTCTCCAATGTGAGTGGGCCTCAAACAATCCACTGAATGCCTGAAAAGGCTGAGTAAGGGAGAATTCTCTCTGCCTGACTGACTTTAAGCTAGGATATCAGTCTTCTCCTGCCTATGGACTTGGATTCAGACTGGAACTTAACACCATTGGCTCTCCTCGTTCTCAGGCTTTAGGAATCAAATTGGAACTATAGCCCTGAGTCTCCAGGTTCCAACTGCAGATCTTAGAATTTCTCAGCCTCCATACGTATGTGAACCAATTTCTTACAATAAATCTCATGTGTATGTGAATTCTACTTTTAATAACTATTTCAGCAACTTTCAGCAAAATACATGCATAATACAGAACCAAGAATGTTATGTATATATATAAAATTCTGTTTCTCTGGAGAACTCAGACTAATACACTAACATACTTAATAGAATGGTATAATAAAAAATATATAAAAATAAAAAAAAACACCAAATGCTTGTGAGGATGTGGAGAAACTGGGTCTCTCATATATTGTTGGTGGGAATATAAAAGGTACGGCCACTCTGGAAAACAGGACAGTTTCCTAAAAAACTAAACATGCGGTTGTCACATGACCCAGCAATTGCTCTCTTGGGCATTTATCTCAGAGAAATAGAAGCTAATATTCACACAAAAACCGGTACCCGAGTGTGCATAGCAGTTAATTTGTAATAGCTCCCAAGCTGGAAACAATGCAAATGTCCTCCCATAAGGAAATGGTTAAATCAACTGTAGTGCCTCCATACCATGGAATACTGCTCAATAATAAGGGAATTAACTTGGATGAATCTCAAAGGAAATATACTGAGTGGAAAAAGCCAATACCAAAAAGTTACATACTGTACAATTCCATTTATATAACATTTTTGAAATAAAAAAATTATAAAAATGATAAAAGATCACTGGTTGCCAGGGTTAGGGAAGGGGAGAGGAGTAGGGGGTATATGGGTGTGGTTATGAAAAGGAGCAGGAGAAATCCTCCTGGTGTTGAGACTGTTCTATATCTGGACTGTGGTGGTGGATACACAAACCCATGTGACAAAATTAGATAGAATATACTAAATGTACACACACACAAATACAAACAAGTACAAGTAAAACTGGGAGAATCTGAACATGTTCAGTGGATTTTGTCAATGGAATATCCTGGTTGTGACATAGTACTATAGTTTTGTAAGATGTTACCACTGGGGAAACTGGATAAAACACACACAGGACCTCTCCATATTATATCTTAGAACTATATGTGAATCTATATACATACAAACATACATGTGAAAGGTTTAATTAAAAAAAAGATCAGAGATTGAGAGATTGAGATGGGGGTACTTATTCCTCCTTGCTTTGTCCCTGTAGGTTGGCTGCATCCCTCTAAATAGGTGCAGTTCCTGGAGGTGGCTCTCTCTTGTAGTAACTGTCCTTGTGTTCTCTTTAAGCCTAGGGTTGTTCTCACTGTAGGTAACTTTGGGCTACTGCACCATCCCTTGTTGTACATCTTTAGTTAGATTATTTTGAGTTACTTTATTGATGTTTGTGGCTATTGCAAATGATCTTTCTAAAATTTTGTTTTTGACTACTGTTTCTGGTTCTTGTACCTCTCTGTTTTATGGTGACTTGGACATAATGGATGCTTGATAAATATTTGTTCATTCATAAATTTACTTCTAGGATGTTTGAACATGTGTATGTTTTTCAACTGTACCCTTAGTGTTAGAAACCATTTATAAGCAACAAACTGGATAACCTAGGTGAAATGGACAAATTCCTAGAAACATACAATCTACCAAGACTGGATCAGGAAGAAATAGAAAATCTGGATAGACCTCTAACTAGTAAGAAATTGAATCAATAATCAAAAACCTCCCACCAAAAAAGTCATGGAGCAGATGGCCTCATTGGTAAATTCTACCAGACACTTAAAGAACTACCGCCAGTCCTCAAACTCTTCCAAAAAATTAAAGAGGGAATACTTCCTAACTCATTCTATGATTATATATATATATTAAAATATATATATTATTAAAATTTTTAAAGCCAGGGCAGAACCCATGGGCAGAAAGAGCTGCACTGGGATTGTGAGGAGAGATTGATTTTATATATATTTAAATTTTTTTAAGGCATGTCAACTCATTCTATGAGGCCAGCATTACCCTGATACTAAAAGCTAGACAAAGACACTGCAAGAAAACTACAGACTAATAACCCTTATGAATATTGATACAAAAATCCTCAAAGAATATTAGCAAACCAAATTTAGCAACATACTAAAAGAATTATACACCATGACCAAGTGGGATTTATTTAGAGTGCAAGGATGCCTCAACATATAAGAATCAATCAATGTGGGGTGCCTGGATGGCTCAGTTTTCAGCTCAAGTCTTGATTTCACTGTCGTGAATTCAAGCCCCATGTTGGGCTCCACACTGGGTATGGAGCCTACTTAAAAAAAAGAATCAATGTAATACACACACCATATTAATTGAAGGAAAAAAACCACATGATCATTTTAATAGATGCAGAAAAAGCATTTGACAAAATGCAACACCCTTTCATGATAAAACTCTCAGCGAAGCTGGAATGCAAGGAAGCTTGCTAACATAATAAAGGCTATGTATAAAAAACCCACAGATAACATTATACTCAATGGTGAAAGACTGTATACTTTTCCTCTAAGGTCAGGAACAAGACAAGGATGCCTGCTTTTGCCTCTTCTATTAGACATAGAATTCAAAGTCCTATCCAGAGAAACTAGGCAAGAAAAGAAATAAAAGCTATCCAAATTGGAAAGGAAGAAGTAAGATTATTTCTTTTCCCAGGTGATAAGATATTATATGTAGAAACTACTAGAGAGTCTGCAAAAACACTCTAAGGGCTAATAAATTCAGCAAAGTTGCAGGATACAAAATCAACAGAGAAAAATTAGTTGCATTTCTAGGCACTAACAATGAACAATTCAAAAATGAAATCAATAAAACAATTCCATTTACAGTAGCATCAAAAGAATAAAATACTTAGATATAAACTTAAGGAGGCCAAAGACTTGTACAGGAAAAATAAAACATTCAGCCCAAGTGTCCATTGACTGATGAACGGATAGAGGTGGTACACACACACCCAGGAATATTACTTGGCTATAAAAAAGAATGAAATCTTACCATCTGCAATGACATGGGTGGAACTAGAGAGTATTATACTAAGTGAAATAAGTCAGTCAGAGAAAGATAAGTAGTATATGATTTCACTCATATGTGGGATTTAAGAAACAAAACAAATGAGCAAAGGGAAGAAAGAGAGGGAAAACCAAAACCAATTTCTTTCTTTGCTGAAAGAAATTAAAGAAGACACAAATAAATGGAAAGGCACCCCATGTTTATAGATTAGAAGATTTAACATCGATAAGATGACAGTTCTATCTAAAGTGTTGTACAGATACAAAGCAACCCTTCCCAAAGTCCCAATGTTTTTTGCAGGAATATAAAAACCCATCCTAAAATTCATATGGAATCCTCAGGGACCCCCAAACAGCCAAAACAATCTTGAAAAAGAACAAAGTTGGATGACTTACACTTCCTGATTTCAAAACTTACTACAAAGTGATAGTAATCAAAACAATGTAGTACTGGCATAAAGGCAAACATATATAACAATGAAATAGAATGGGGAACCCAGAAATAAACCCTTGAGTATAAAATAATTTTTGGTACGGCTACCAAGATGATTGAAGGAAAGAACAGTTTTTTCAACAAATGGTGCTGGGAAAAACTGGATATCCACATGCAAGAGAATGAAGTTAGACCCTTATCTTACACTACATACAAAAATTAGTTCAAAATGAGCCAAAGACCTACACATAAGAGCTAAAACTATAAAACTCTTAGAAGATAACATAGGGGGAAATCTTCATGACATTGGATGTGGTAATGATTTCTTGGATACGACACTCAAAGCACAGGCAATAAAAGAAAAAATAGATAAATTGGACCTCATCAAAAGTGAAAACTTCTGTGTATTAAAGGACATTAACAAGGGAGTGAAAAGAAAAGCTATAGAATGGGAGAAAATATTTGTAAGCACATAGCCTTTTGTTGAAAGAATATTCTTTCTCCTCTGAATGGCTTTTGCACCTTTGTCAGTAATAGATTCAGCATTTTTTTTTAAGGATTTTATTTATTGAGAGAGACACAAGCGAGAGAGGGAACACAAGCAAGGGGACGGGGAGAGGGAGAAGCAGGCTCCCCGCTGAGCAGGGAGCCTGCTGTGGGGCTTGATCCCAGGACACTGGGATCATGACCTGAGCTGAAGGCAGACACTTAACGACTGAGCCACCCAGGCGCCCCTAGATTCAGCATTTTTGTGTGTGTCTATTTCTGGGTCCTCTGTTTTGTTTCACTGATCTGTGTGTCTATTCCTCCTTTGATAGCACTCTGTCTTGGTTAATGTAGCTGTCAAGTGAGCCTTAAAAATCTAGTAGAATGACTCATCCCATTTTATTCTTCATTTTCAAAATTGTTTAGCTATTTTAGTTCCTTTTCCTTTCCATGTAAATCTTAGAATGAGCTTGCTGACATCTTGTTAAGAATTGTGCATCAAGATTGCTGACGTTTTAATAAGAATTGCGTTAAATCTATAGATAAGTCTGGGGAGACCTGGTATCTTTATCATGTTGACTCTTCTAATCCACAAATACAATATGTCTCTATTTATTTAGGTCTTTGATTTCTTTCATCATCATTTTGTGCTATCTTGCCTTTGGAGAAATTTACATTTGTTTATATTTTTGCCCATTTTAAACTTTTCAACCTTCCCTCTACCTTTTTATAAAGCATATTTCTTATAAACAACATAGCATGTGTTTTCTTTCTTTCTCTAACTGACCATCTCTGTCTTTCACCTTCTATTTTACTTTTCCTTTGTTATTTGCTTTGTATTTTGCTGATTGATCTGGTTAGTTTTTATTCTCTTCCCTCCCTTGTGTTAATTTGGGAATTTTACTGTACTTTTTTCATTCAGTATTCCCATTCCTGATTATCGTCCTTGAATACATACTGCTATTCGCTTATCCAAGATGATGTGCCAGCCACTTGCTCGGTGTCCCCCATGCTCCCTCATCCTCCACAAAATCAAACTTTTAGTGTTATTACTTTTTTTACATATACCCACCCAATTCCCCATGCCTAGATATTTCTGAGAGGAACCTTTAGCTCCAGCCTATTATTAGACTTTCTCTTACACTATGTCTCATATTTCAAGGATCCTTAGTGTTCAGAATACACATTCCCAGTCAAACGTTATCCATTTCAATTAACCATATACACTGCAAAGTGCTATTTCTGCCATTCTTTTTCTATTTCCTTCTTTTAGCAATTTTTGTTTACTTCTCCTTCTCCTTCACCTTTTCTCCTCCTTGACAAAGTTTTTTTCTGGAAACTTTTCCTCATATGAGTTATGTGAATGATGATCTCTCAATCCTTGCATCCCAGCAAATATCTTTCTTCCACACCAACAAGTGGATAATGTCTTTACATGTTATACATTCTTGGCTCCTAGTCATTTTTTCTCAGTAATTTGTAAATATGATTCCAAAATATCCCACCAACTTCTGCTGCATATGAGAAGTTAGTGCCAGTTAGGTTTTTTTCTTCTGTAAATAACCTGTTCTTTTGGTCTAGAAGCATGCATATTATCTTTAACCTTGGAATTTTCAAATTTTATCAGGACATGCCTAGATGTGTGCCTTTTTTTTTTAAAGATTTTATTTATTTATTTGACAGAGAGAGACACAGGGAGAGAGGGAACACAAGCAGGGGGAATGGGAGAGGGAGAAGCAGGCTTCCTGCAGAGCAGGGAGCCCGATGCGGAGCTCAATCCCAGGACCCTGGGATCATGACCTGAGCCGAAGGCAGACGCTTAACGACTCAGCCACCCAGGCGCCCCTAGATGTGTGCCTTTTTATCACCTCTCCTAAACCTGCATAAATAAGTTTAACAAAATTTCCTTGCCCCTTCCTTCACCTGTTACATATTTTCCTTCTGGTATTCATATTACTTGCATAGTGGGTTTCCAGGATCAATCTTCCAAGTATCTTTTATTTTCCTTTAGGTATCCCTTCTCTTTGTATTTTGTCCTCAGTTTTGAAATTATTTCTTCCAAATGGTCTTTAAAACCACAGTTTTTATCTCAAGAGTGGCATTCTATCATTCAATCTGTCTATTGAATTTTTCAGTTTGGAAAGAAATAAAAATTTGTAAAGAGGTGGTTTTATGCTTTAACTGAATCTCCTTAAGTGTTAAGTAAGGTAACATTAGTTACTGTAACAGAAACTCTGACATCCTCAATATTCAGTTTAAAAAGATAGGTTGGGGGTGCCTGGGTGGCTCAGTCGGTTAGGCATCTGCCTTTGGCTCAGGTCATGATCCCAGGGTTCTGGAATTGAGTCCCTCATCGGGCTCCCTGCTCAGCGGGGAGTCTGCTTCTCCCTCTGCCTCTCCCCCTGGCTCGTGCACACACTCTCTTTCTCTTTCAAAAATAAGTAAATAAAGTCTTAAAAAAAAAAGACAGGGATACCTGGGTGGCTCAGTCGGTTAAGCATCTGCCTTTGGCTCAGGTCATGATTCCAGGGTCCTGAGATTGAGCCCCGCGTTGGGCTCCCTGCTCAGTGGAGAGTCTGCTTCTCCCTCTCCCTCTCCCCCTGCTTGTGCTCTCTCTCTGTCAAATAAATAAATAAAAATCTTTATACAAAATTAAAAAAATAGATAGGTTGAGACATCATGAAAAAGATACCTGAGACTAAGTGAGCAAGTTTGCAGGCACAGTTGTTACTGGCAGAGGAGCAGAAGGGCTAGATGGGTGCTGTCAGGAATGGAGATGTGTCAGATAAATCCTTGCCAGACTCTTCCCTCTTTAGATGGCATCTATGCACCTGGTCTGACCCAGAGGGAGACAAAACCTTGCTTCTGCTAGATATTTCCCAAGATTCTTTATCTACCCCTTCTTCCGCTGAGGAGCTCAGTATAACCTGCTGGTTAAGAGCTTGTGCCCTGAAGTGAAGACAGACCCAGGTCCAAGTCCTGGCTCTGCCGCTAACTGGTTTAGGGTCTTTGAATTGGTCACCTTGAACAGGCTAAGTCTGTAAGCCTTATTTCGAACTTGAACTCTAAAATGGGGTTAAGGGATACCTGGGTGGCTCCGTCGGTTGAGCATCCGATTCGTGGTTTCGGCTCAGGTCATGATCTTAGGGTCATGAGATCAAGTCCCTCGTTGGGCTCTGCCCTAAGATTTTCTCCCTCTGCTTCTCCAACCACTCGTGCTCTCTCCCTGAAATAAATAAATAAATCTTAAAAAAAAATAAAGGGTTAAAAATAGTGCCTACCTTTATAGGATTTTTCTATGGATTAAATAAAACAATACAATGACTAAACTTCAGCATCATGCCTAACTTGAGTAAGTGCTCCATACACAGAAGCTACCATTATGGTGAGTGGTTCAGTCTCCCGAGGGCTTGAACTACAGTTTTTCTGCAGATGACCCAATGTAGTCTCCAGCCCTGACCACTCTCCTGAGCTACAGTGTAACATTTTTTGTGTCCAGCTGGATAATACTACTTGGATATTCTCTTAGAATTTAAGGTCTTCCATTGAGTAGGTGTAGTGTAGTGCCTGACAATTTGGATTTTTTAAACTGGAACATAAATGCTGACATTTTGCTTTTGATTGCCAAGGCATCTATTTCCAAGACATCATTGGGAATAAACACATTGCATGCTACACAACTGGATAAAGAGCCAGGCCACCCAACCCATGAACTTCCCCTTTCAGAAAGCCCTGGGTGACCTATATAATGGACCATTTGTATGATCCTGTGCCACCCCCTTAACCCCTCCCACCAGCTTTAATGTCCACTCTTATGTTTTAAATTCACCAATAAAGAGTGAGCCTGCAAAATCTGAGGCATCCCACCCTTGACCTCAGTAAAGGGAGAACCCAGGTCCATGTGAGTTCGCTCCCCCCAACACCTGTGATCTCACTGTGTAGCCTTGGGCTTGCTATGCACCTTCCAAGAATAAACCTTGTTCTTGTTTTTTTCAAAGTTCCCTGCTGATTGTTGCTGAGGTGCATCTTGCAATCAGAATAAAAACCACAAGGGCCAGTCCAGCCACAACACTGGCTCTGGATTGGGGAAATGTCTGTGGGCTCATTACAAGTTGTGCAGACCTAGGTGAGTGCCCCCAGGCATTCGTAGCTGATAGAATCTATTGCTAGGGTGAGGCAGACACAAAATAGTAGCCCAAACTTACCTTTTTAGTCTTAGCTCCCATACTACACTGCTATGAATACACTCTTGCCAATCTGGACGGTTTTTGACCACTTCCTCTTTGTTCCTTTCATCTGGAATGTTCTCTTATCCATTTCTACTTATCAAGATTTAACCCATTCCTTAAGAACAAGCTCAAATGCCACTTTTTCTTGATCTTCCCTAACGAAGGAGAACTCTCTTATTTTTTGTAGAAACTTGTTTTATTCTTGTTACTCGTGGTGCCATTCATTACTATTAGCTTGCAGTATGGGTCAGAACCCTCTCCGCTGCAAGTGGCAGGATCTCCATGTAGTTTAGCAAAGAGGGAATTTTTAGGCTCAGATAACTTGATCCAAAGCCTCAGACTCTCAAGCTTATCAGAATTCTTAGCCACTACCTTGAATTTTTACTTTTTGTGTGTGTGAGTTGGCTTGATTATTACCTGCTTATTGGTTTCCTCTTTGGGAGGAAAATGGGCCTCAGTTAGCCCAATGCCATCTTTACAGCTTGTGATCCAGGTGCTAGAGGAAATTCCCATTGCCCTCCAACAGAAGAGCCCTGGCAGGAAATCTGACCGGCCAGCTTTGGTGACCTGTTCATTCCTGTACTAGGATGGAAGGGTTTGATGGTCCAGGTCTGGGTCATGTGCCTGCCCATCCTCAGATGAAGGCGAAGGGAAGGCTTACTGGAAGGATCAGGGGATGGGTTATTATAGTTCACTATTCTGCTATGTTGTATTAGAACTCCTGGAACACAGAAGCCATGCCTTATCTTATAATCCCTCAAATAATGCCTTGTTCAGGATAAATAGTAAATTTTTACTGAATAAGTGAATAAACAGATTGTCTTAGCACCAAATTGGGTAATTTAATAGGCTGTTGTTGAGCAGAGAAGTCAGGCTTTGGAAAAGAATTTTCTAAATTTACAATTTAAAATTCTCAGACAGATATGTTATTTATTGGTGGATAGCATAGATACAAAAAAACCTAAGGACAGTAGTAAACCTCACTAAAGGAGAGAGTTGGAAACTTTTTTAAGTTCCTTGTAAATAGAAAATTTGACTTTTTTTGTCTTTCACTTTAAGATAAAATTTCCTTTTCCTGAGAAACACACGCACAACACATATATACACATGCACACAGCCATGCGTGTACACATACATATACATTTTTTAGAAAAAAATGAGTGTACATCAATATCTCCTATCCATACAGAGTGATTTCTCAGCTTCCCACATTCCATATTGTATGAACTTCTTCCATGAGAACTGGCTCCTAATGACATCAACACTTTCCCTCATTTGCTTAAGTCTATAATATATCCAAAATAGTTTCAGAATTGGTTTGCCCGTACTACTGCTACAAATAAACCTACTAAAAAGAGTTCAGGATTTGTTTATAAACTTTTATCTTCCTCCCCGCCCCCCACACTCACCCTGTTGCAAATTAAGCATAGATAGTTACTCGGATTAGTCCTCCAACCTCCCCCACTTAGGTTGTTATGATATCCATTTGACATACAATAAAGTTCATTTTATTTGTTTGACTTCACCATTAGCTTTTTGTGTTCCTGAAAAGAGGCATTCTTATTGATTTAATTTTATTTATTTTTAAAAGATTTTATTTATTTATTATATATAGAGAGAGACAACGAGAGAAGGAACACAAGCAGGGGGAGAGGCAGAGGGAGAAGCAGACCCCCCCACTGAGCAGGGAGCCCGATGAGGGGGTTCCATCCCAGGACCCCGGGATCACGACCCGAGCCGAAGGCAGACTCTTAACGACTGAGCCACCCAGGCGCCCCTAATTTTATTTTTGAATAATAAATTCATATTGCTTTAATTTCATCTTTAAGATTTAGACTATTAACATGCTCTCAAAAGTCAAAACTACACAAAATATTATATTCAGAGAATTGTCATTCTCTCCTGTATCCCTTCCACACTATTTCTCCTACCTCTTAGTAACCAACTTCGTAGTTTTCTGGTTCTGTGTTTTTTTCTTGTAATGATAAGCAGATTATGTGTATTTTCTCATTGCCCCTTCTTTCTTACACAAAAGATAGCATATGATCTATGTCTTATTCTCTTTTTTTCACTTTTTATTTCCTGGAAATCATTCCATGTGTTCATAGAGATCTTCCATATTCTTTTTTATCTATCTTCAGGTTCACCAAATCTTTCCTTGGCCACCTCCAGTCTACTAAAAAGCTCATTGAAGGCATTCTTCACTTATGTTATGTGTATTTGATCTCTAACATTTCATTTCCATTCTTTCTAAGAATTTCTTCCTCTCTGCTTACACCATCCATCTGTTCTTGCATATTGCCTACTTTTTCAATTAGAATGCTTAGCATATTAATCATAGTTATTTTAAACTCCAGGCCTGACAATGCTAAAAGTCTCTGCTATATCTAAGTCTGGTTCTGATGCTTGTCTTGTCTTTTCAAACTGTATTTTTTGCCTTTGGCACACTTTGTAAGTTTTAGTTGAAAGACAGACATGATGTATTGGGTAAAAGAGACTGAGGTAAATAGGCTTTGAGAGTGAGTTTTCATGTTAATCTTGCCAGGAGTTAGGCTGTGTTTACCCTGTGCTGTAGCTGGGGTTTCCAAGGCTGAAAATGTCTTTTAATGTCCTTGTTTTTGTCCCCTTTGTTGTCTTTGGGTTTCCCTAGAAGCTCATCCTTAAATAGGGTCTGAAGTTTGCATTTCTTTCCTGTAATCTCCAGGAGCCCTACTGGTGTGGGTAAAGCATGGGAGGAGGAGAAATATTATATAGTCCTTTCATTAGGTCTCAGTCTTTTAGTGAGCTCTGGTCGTGACATTCACAAGTGCTTCTCAGCCACCTGCTCCACCCTCCTACACCAGTTAGGTGAGGAAAACTAGAGGGGGCTGCAGTGGGTATTTCCCCCTGCCCAGATCTGTTAGGCTCTGGTCAAATATTTTCTCTTGAGGGCAGGCCATTGTTAGGAAGAACAGAGTGCTCTGGGCTTATTTCTGGTTACCTTTCCCCTTCTCCCTGAGGACCTGGCAGGACTCCTGGAGGTAAAACTCAGGGAAGTGTGGGGTGCCTCTAAGACTGGGCTTTCAGGATTTTTTATCTCTCAAGCTAACCTCTAGAAATTAGTCATTTACCCTCAGGTGTTTCTACCAGGCTCCAGGTGCAGCTTCTGCTTCCTGTACACTGTGATTTTCTGTGTCTGCCTGTCTGTCTCTCCAGTTTCCAGAGTGTCAGTATGTCCTATGATCTCAATTCTTTGATGGATCTAAAAATAGTGTTGAGGGGCGCCTGGGTGGCTCAGTTGGTTAAGCATCTGCCTTCGGCTCAGGTCATGATCCCAGGGTCCTGGGATCGAGCCCCACGTCGGGCTCCCTGCTCAGCAGGAAGCCTGCTTCTCCCTCTCCCACTCCCCCTGCTTGTGTTCCCTCTCACGCTGTCTCTCTCTCTCTCTCTCTGTCAAATAAATAAATAAATAAAATCTTAAAAAAATAAAAAAATAAAGTGTTGATTTTCAGTTTGTTTAGCTTCCCCCACCCCACCTTGTGAGGTTGGGAGTGATGAGTTCCAAGCTCTTTGCCTGTCAGACCAGAAACTGGAAGTCAGTGCTATTGATTTTTGCATATTAATTTTATATCCTGCCATCTTATGAAATTTTTATTGTTTGAACTGCTTTATTATTGATTTTCTAGCATTTTCTAGATATGCTATTCTGTCATCTGCGATTAGAGGTTGTTTTATTTTCATTTTTTTTCCCCTTATGCCTTTGTTTTCTTTAGTCAGATTGTACTAGTATCCCCAGAAGGATGTTAAATAGTTGTGGAGATAATGGATATCTTGCCTTGTTTCTGACTTTAATGGGAATAGCTCCTGCATTTCTCCATTAAAAAAGAAGCTGGCGGGCGCCTGGGTGGCTCAGATGGTTAAGCATCTGCCTTCGGCTCAGGTCATGATCTCAGGGTCCTGGGATCGAGTCCCGCATCAGGCTCCCTGCTCCTTGGGAGCCTGCTTCTCCCTCTGCCTCTCTCTCTCTCTCTCTCTCTCTCTCTGTCTCTCATGAATAAATAAATAAAATCTTAAAAAAAAAAAAAAAAAAAAAAAAAAAAAGAAGCTGGCTTTAGGGCTGAATTTTATATATTTTGTCTTGTGTTCTAAAATATGGGTTTTATTATTATTTAAGTATGGCAAGGCCAACAGATCAGGAAATGACTTTCATTAAAAAGATAACTTGTTATACCTGGATCCCCCAAAGAAGGGATATGCTACACCATGGGAGACCACATGGAGAAGCACCACGGTCAGCCAGGAGGCAGAGGGAGAAGGGGAAAATGTGGTCAGGAACCTTTATTGTGGTTTCCATGAAAAGGAAGGGTGAGGCAAGGTAAGTAGGCTTACAATGCCTAGCTTGAATAATTTCAGCAGGCCCTTGGGCCTAGGGCCTATCCCTAGTTATCTCTTAATTGACTCTGGGGTAATTAGGGCAGGTAGATAGTGGTCTGGAATGTTGGAGCCCCGTAAAGGAAGTGGTCTCATAGGTGAGTTGTATACTGTCTCCAGGAATTGGTTAACCCTGGGAGGGGTCATCCCTCTGAGATCAGCAAGGCCCAGGTGTAAAAGCATCCAAATAATAGAAAATAAAGTGACATGGTGTAATAGAGAATGTTAAGGAAGTATTACTCCACTTCTATTTTCTCAAGAATTTTTAGGGATGAGTATTGAATTTTATCAAAGATTTTTCAACATTTATCAAGATAATCATATGATTTTTCTCCTTGGATCTCTTATTATTGTGAATTATATTAAAATGTTTTCTAATATTGACCAATTTTTGGATTTCTTGGCATAAATTTGGTCCTATGGTGTTAATATTTTAGCCTGTCAAGACCCACTTTTTATGCCAGTGCTTTGCAATTCTTACTTTACTATCTTGCAATTAAACATATAGAGAGTATAACCTACTTATATATTATTTTAACAATAATAGCATTAAAATATATTTCTCTAAGTTTTGATACATAGGATAAATAAAAAGTATAAAAAGTAAATAATTTGTTATAAACTGACATGTATTTTTATATGTAAATGTTTGAACATGACTATACTAGAAGATTCAATTATTTAGTCAGATTTTGCCCTGTTCTTAGAATCATTGTGAATGGGGCAGCTACAAAAACTGATAATAATGTGTTGTACTGGCAACGTCAATAACATAAATATGTTGCCATTAGTGACATAATTTTCAAATGGTTGAACAACTGTTGTTAATAGTCAAACAAATCAGAGTATAATTTTGTCTTGATTTACATTATAGTTGCATGCCTAGAAATTTCAGTGTATATCAAAATGATGCAAAAATGTGTGGGTAAAACAGAATAAGTTTCTAAACAGAGAAAATTATAAACAAGTTTTTTACTTATAACAATGTTCAGTGTGACATTCATTATTATACAGGACTGCCCCATGAATCATGAGACGTCTAGCTTCCCTGGCACCCACCCACCAAATGCCAGTAGTACCCCAATTATTTCTGTAAGCAGGCACACCTCCATTTAGTTCATTACTAGACTAGATGCACTCTGTTTGGCTCAACCAATGGCTTTTTTGTTCACAAATATAATCCATATCCATGGTAATGTCTTTTATGCATAAGACTGCAAAATAGATGAAACTTACGTGAAAATGTTCATTTTCACAAGTTGTAAAAAATGTAAATTAAAATAAGGGATATACCATTTCCTTTAAATTAATTCTTGATTTACAAAAATAATACTGAATAGTTCAGAGTGGTATGAAATAGGTACTTTTAAATATTTTAATTGTGGTGTGAAAATTTTACAGCAGTTTGGCAAGAGTTCTTCAATGTATCTGTGGTCTTAAAATTATCCCATTTCTTGGGGTCTATGCTAAAGAGACAATTTGAAAATACAGAGGAGGGGCACCACAGTGGCACAGTTTGTTGAAGGTCCAGCTGTTGGTTTCCACTCAGGTCTTGATCTCGAGGTCATGAGATCCAGCCTGCTTGAGATTCTCTCTCCCTCTCCCTCTGCCCCTCCTCCTGTGCTCTCTCTTTCTCCAATAAATAAAATAAATCTTAAAAAAAAAAAGAAAAAGAAAATACAGAAGAAACTTCTGCCCAGAGTGTCATTACCAACAAAAAATGATTAGAAATGTAATGGAAAAAAATATGATCTATGATGACAAAAAATCTAGGGTTGAATTTTACAGGCTATATATGCAGCACCCACATGAAGGAAACTACAAAACTCTTAGATGTCAAAGGACTTAAAAGAAGATTGAATAAAATTTCTGGCTGAGAAGACTCAGTATTATAAAGCTGCCAGTTTTCTCTAAGTTAATAGGTACATATAATGATCCTTAATTAAAGATTCCAGTGGGATCCTTTTTAAAAAACATGACTGAATGTTTCTAACATTTATCTAGATGAATAAATGTATGAGAGTATTTTTAAAGTTTTAGGGAAAAAAAAGAATGTAATCAGGAGAAACTTGTCCTAGTAGAAGTTAAAATACGTAATGTATTTATAATCAAACAGTATGGATTCCAGGGTCAAAGTAAGTGAACAGATAAGTGGAATAAAAGAGATATTCAGATATGGATCAAAGTATATATTAGAATTTACTATATGATGAAGGTGGCACTTTATTATTTCTGTGGGGGATGACTTTTTTATTTTTGAGAGAGAGAGAGAGCATGAGGGGGTGGGGGAGGAGTAGAGGGAGGGAGAGAATCCCAAGCAGGCTCCACGCCCAGCAGGGAATGGGACATGGGACTCATTCCACCATCCTGACATCATGACCTGAGCCAAACTCAAAAGTCTGACACTTAACCAACTGAGCCACCCAGGCACCCCTGTGGGGGATGACTATTTAATAAATGGTGTTAAGTGGGTAAGCATTTGTTAAGAAAATAAAAATAGATACCCTCTCATTCCTTGTGCCAAATAAATTTCAGATGTATTAAAGATCTTAAAAGAAGTAATATTAAACTGGAAGAAAATATAGTTGAATATAGTATTAAAATGGGGAATTCTTTCCTAAGCACAAGTAGAAACCATAAAGAAAATAACTGACTATATAAAAATCAAAAGCTTCTGTATACTGAAAACTAAAAAATCTCAGGACATGAGACAAATAAAGAATTAATGCCCTTATGGGCGCCTGGGTGGCTCAGTTGGTTAAGCGACTGCGTTCGCCTCAGGTCATGATCCTGGAGTCCCTGGATCGAGTCCCGCATCGGGCTCCCTCCTTCTCCCTCTGACCCTCCCGACCCTCCCCCCTCTCATGTGCTCTCTCTCTCAGTCTCTCTCTCTCAAATAAATAAATAAAATCTTAAAAAAAAAAAAAGAATTAATGCCCTTAGATACCAAGAGTTCTAACACATCAGTAAGGACAAATTCCTTTTTCATATTTAATTTTCATGTCAATTGAAAACTAAGTTTAAAAATTGAATAGGAAATGTATAAAAGGAGTAACATAGGCTGTCATTAAGCATATGAAAAATGTTAACTCTCTTGTAAGATAGAAAATGGAGAAAAACTCGAGATAATAAGCCTTGCACATCATTTTGGCAAACATTTAAGGGAATCTTAATATCCAATAGTGAAGATGTATAGAGGTGAGCATTTTAATATTTTATTGGTGGGTGTGTGAATTGATGCAACCTTTCTGTAGATCAATTTGATAATAGGTAGCAAAGCCTTAAAAATCTGTATATTCTTATGTGAGATTAAAATTTTGTTTAGAAAGCTTTTTTAGTAACGTGAGAAATAATTTTGTTAAAATGTTGGGTGGAAAAATGTATGTAATGAAGTTTGAAAATATAGGTTTTAAAAAAACTCTAGGGAAGAAATTCAGATTAAAGGACACCACAATGTTAATAGCAGTTATATCATCAGGTGTTGTATTATGGGTACTCTTATGTTCATTTCTTAATATTCCAATGCTGCACAAGCGTTTTTATAGCTAAAAAAATAAAACTAATTATATCTTAACAGAGGTTGCTTAATAGCTAACCGTGTGCCTGGTAGGGGGCATTGAATAAATGTTTGTTAAATTGAATTGTTCCCTGGCAGCTAAGCCCACCAACAATTTTTTAAACATTTAGAAATCTCTCTTTCCGGAAGGGATTTAAAAACTGGTTCACATAACACTTAATCCCTGGGTACATATGAGTTGAGTAATTCATTAATTATCCAGGCTTTAGATTTTTCCAGGAAATATAGAGAATTTACATATCAGTGTAGAGAGATATCTTCTTGGCACCAAAACCAAATTTTAAAACTTTCATGTATCTGAAAATACTTCTAAATCACTCCTACTTAGGTTCTTTAGTTTAGAAAATTATATGAGTTTTTCTTACATTAAAGTATAAGGAATTTTCATGCTCAGATTACTTAAGGTCTTTGCAGAGTTTTCTTTTAATTTCACTAGGTGGCAATTTAGACATAACTTTTCATAAAGGGAAAGTTCACTTTTCTAAAATTAACCATGGAAAGAGTTACTGATCCCACATAACGGCATAAATTAAACTGCGTCCTTTTAAAAACTTGCAGAGGGACTTCCCAGAAAGGGACTTTTTATTAACAGCTAGTTCTCATAGGGGCTCTTTGGGTAATACACCCGTACAGGTGTATCTTTTCCCAGGTACCCGTGTGAGTGTACCAATGAGTAAGGTTGCTTTTGTAGTCTAAATACTCCTGTGCTCTTGAGTTTCTCTCCTCAAATATCCAGAGATTTTTTTCCTTCAGCTCAGAAAGAAAACATGGCGCCACCTACTAGCATTCTGTAGTAGTGCATTATCACCGGTTCTTTCTGAGTTTTGTTTATTTAGCGAACACTTTTTGAACTCCAGGATAGCCAAGCATAAACATCAGAGCCCTGAAGATGGGTAACACAGACCCTG
This sequence comes from Halichoerus grypus, assembly GCF_964656455.1. Taxonomy (NCBI): domain Eukaryota; kingdom Metazoa; phylum Chordata; class Mammalia; order Carnivora; family Phocidae; genus Halichoerus; species Halichoerus grypus. The sequence goes on from NC_135715.1 coordinate 72,696,937, forward strand.
CCATGACCAAAATTGCACTATAGCTGAGAAGACAGACATTATTTGCCGTGTGTGGTGCCAGGAGGAGATGTGTCATTTTAGCCCTGGTATTCAACATGGACGTTAAGGAACCAAGGCTCCAGACAGGGAGACCAGTTCGGAGGTGGTTAATAAAATAGCCTCAGCAATCCAAACATAAGATTCCCTTTTTGAATTCAAGAGTAGTATTTATTTATCTAGTCATTAAATAGTTGGGGAAAAGCTACCATATTTAACATTTGTTGCCTGACTTCAGGCCACCTGGGGATATCACAGCAATATTCTTCATTTAAACGAGTAACCATATTTGAGATTCTGAGGATTGTCTCACAATGTGAGGTCATTTTTTTTTAAGACTTTATTTATTGGGGTGCCTGGGTGGCTCAGTTGGTTAAGTGGCTGCCTTCGGCTCAGGTCATGATCTCAGGGTCCTGGGATTGAGCCCCGCATCTGGCTCTCTGCTCAGCGGGGAGTCTGCTTCTCTCTCTGTCCCTTTACCTTTTGTGTGCTCTCTCTGTCTCTCTCACAAATAAATTAAAAAAATAAAATCTTAAAAAAAAAAAAAGCCTTTATTTACTTGTCAGAGAGAGAGAACAAGCAGGGGGAGCTGCAGGCAGAGGGAGAAACAGGCTCCCTGGTGGGGCTCGATTCCAGGACCTTGGGATCATGACCTGAGCCAAATCTAGACGCTTAACCGACTAAACCACCCAGGCATCCCAATGTGAGGTCATCTTACTGATGGTTGTTGTCAGACATTTTTAGCTTCCTAATATAACTCCTTAAGAATAAACTTGAATTGGCTCTCAGTTTTCGCCTCTCCTTGCTCGTGACAACTGTAAGATGATCTTGTTGCGTGTCTCTCAAATGTCAGCAGAAAAATCAATGGGGATTAATCACTAATTTTATATAAGTGATTCTAGCCAAAAGGCTGAGAAGAGATCAATTATAAACAGGATCATCTGGATTTTGAATTTACTGTGAGCTTCACTTGTTCCTATCTCCTCTACAAGTGGGATCAGATTGCTTGCTCCTTCAGACTTTCAGATGCCTTAAAAATTCTTGGTCCAAACAGACTGTGGTATTTCTTTCTCTCATTCAGATCTCAAAGTTGCTGAAAAAGATGTGACAGGTAAATTTTCCAGGAGGAAACTTTTTAGAAGAAAAGTATTTAACCTCACCTTTAATGCTTCTTATCAGTCTTTTAATTCTGTAGTTGAAGGATTGGGAGGTCTAGGTACACATTCCTGGTTGATGGTACATTTTATTTTTGAGGTACATCCCTGTTGATAAGTGTAGATACAATTTATTAATTGTAATTGTAATTGTGTAGATACAATTTATTAATTGTAATTTATTAATTGTAATTGCTGTTTACTGTTCTGTTGTGTGACTATAGCATAATTTACTCTTTTTCCTGTTAAATATTTGGCCTAGCTGTTGCTTGGTGAATTGTTTCTTTTATTATGTAAGTTTCCCCTATAGCCTATAAATGCACGGTAGGTTCATAGCTAAGAATGTGGATGGTGAAGCTGAGACTGTCTGGGTTTGAATTCCACCGATAGAATCTTGAGAGATTTACTGAGCCTAGCACTGTCTTGGTTTACTCCTCCATAGATATTGGGAGTACCTACAGTCATTTCTCTCAGCACTTTCAAAGGTCTTACCTCATTACCTTGTAGTATGTACTGTTCTGATAAGAAATCTGTTGAAATTCCTTGGTAGATAATGTATCTTTTTTCCTATCATGGCTTTTACAGTTGTCTCTTCATCCTTAATGTTCTTGTTTCACTATAATGTTTCTCTGTGTGGAATTTATTGTTTTATTTTTCCTGCTTGGTGTATCCAACGTGCATGAGAACATGTTTCCTCAATTCTGAAAAATTATCCACATTACTTCTTTAAATGTTTCTTCTTTGTCACTCACGTCCTTTATTCTTTTATTTTGGAACTCGTTCTCTGAGACATTTCTTTGAATCTCTCAATCTTATCTCTTAGCCTCTTTAGTTCTCATTAATTTTTGTATTGCCTCTCTGTACTGCATTCTGAGTTAATTTCTCACTACTCTGTTTTCAGTTCACTGACTTTATCTTTGTGTTGGGTCTAGAGTTTATTCCATCTGTTGCATATTTTATTTTAATGGTTGTGTTTTTTATTTTTAAGATTTCTAATGTTCCATTTAAAAACAGACCCATTTTGGTTTTATTTCTACTTGTTTTTGTTTTATATTTTTTCATTTTCAATTGAAATTATACCTTCAGTTCCCACTTTAAAAATCCTATACATATTTATATATGTTTTTGTCAGACTACTATTCTATAATATTACTTTTATATGGAATGATTTCAAATCTTGACTTTGTTGGCTGCTTTTTTTTTTTTAAGATTTTATTTATTTTTTGACAGAGAGAGAGAGACAGTGAGAGAGGGAACACAAGCAGGGGGAGTGGAGAGGGAGAAGCAGGCTTCCTGCCAAGCAGGGAGCCCGATGCAGGGCTCGATCCCAGGACCCTGGGATCATGATCTGAGCCGAAGGCAGACACCTAACGACTGAGCCACCCAGGCTGCTTTTTTTTTTAAACAAGTGTTTTAGGGATTGATTGATTGTTTGCCCATTTGTTTATTTTTATTGGTAAGAACAAAACTACTAAGAAAGTAAAAGTTGTAGGAGAATGGCACTATTGAAAAGGGAGGACATTTTATTTTTATTTTTTTTAAAGATTTTATTTTTAAGCAATCTCTACACCCAACCTGGGGCTTGAACTCACAACCCCGAGATCAAGAGTCACATGCTCCACCAACTAAGCCAGACAGGCATCCTGAAAAAGGAGGAAATTTAAAAAAAATAAGTTGTCTTTAAGCTCCCAAACTCAACTGTTTTTTTCTAATTATAAACACACTATTGTTTCTTGGGTTAGGAGAAAATTAGCAAGTTTTTTCTCCTATAGACACCTTCGGTGTGCTGCAGGAACTCAATATTTTGATGTTCGCCTTCCATTTCTAACATCATAGAACCATTTTGCCCTTCTACCGTCAAAGAAGTATAAAGGTTGTTTTCCTCATGCATGGCTTGGCATCTTCTCACATTTCATCTTCATTTTTATTTTTTATCTTTCTCAAAGTTATAATGTACATAAGAATCAACCATTTCTCTAGTTTTGTTGAAAAACAGCAGCCCCTAGTCCTTCCTTTTCTCCACCTATCCACAGAGGCAGCCATTTTCATTTCTTAGCTAATTATTTTGGTATTTACATCCATGTCTATAAATACTATAATGGAATGGTTACTTCTTGGTTATCTTTTCAGCATCGGCATTTTCTATTGGTTCTCCATCATGATAAATAATAATGGCAATCACTCATATAGCACTTAGTATGTGCCAGGCACTTTTCTAGGTACTCCCATATATTAATTTCTTTAATGGTCATAATCACTCTGAGAGGTGGGTATTATTATTAATACTGTCTTACAGATGAGGAGACTGAAGCACAGAAAGATTCAGTAACTTGGCCCAAGGTCCTACATGTCAGAAATGACTGAGTTGGGATTCAAATCCACATGATTTGGCTCTACATTTCATGCCCTTAACTACTATGCTACCCCATCTCCAGAGTAAGGATTAAGCTTTCCTTCCTCTCCTGCCCCACTACACATATTCACCTTTCCATCCCTTATTCTCCAAATACAGTTATATTGTAATTTTGCTTAGATTAATATTCAGTTTTTACACATGGATTGGTGCCTCACCAGGTCACCTGCAGACTCAGCCTGGGAGAGAGTCATCTCTGCTAATCCATAGACACGTGAAGAATAAAAATGCATATTGTGGGGGTGCCTGGGTGGCTCAGTTGGTTAAGTGTCCCACTCTTGATTTCAGCTCAGGTAATGATCTCAGGGTTGTGAGATTGAGCCTGCTTAAGATTCTCTCTCTCCCTTTCCCTCTGCCTCTCTGCTCATCCCCCTCCCTCACCTAAAAAATGCATATCGTGTATGCAAGAGCTTGTGGTTGTTCATTATGCAGCAAAAGCTGGCCAAGACAACATTCTGAAATGACATTAGTCTACCTCCATGCTTTATTGATAATTTGACTGGGTATAATTATCTCAGTTGGGAGAAAATTTCAGAATCTGAAAACATTGCTTCATTGCTTCCAATCAGTATTTGAGAAATCCAAAGCCATTCTGATTTCTGATCTTTTATGTTTGATATATTTATTTTTCTTTGTGAAATCTTCATCTTGTCCCTACTGTTCTGAAAGTTTTCAATACTGTGGTTTGGTGTGGATCTGTTTTCATATGGCATTAGCAAGTATTTTCAATCAAGAAACTCATGTCCTTTAGTCATGGGAAATTTTCTTGAATTATTTCATTGCTGAGTATTTCCCCACCACCCCTCCCCACCCTTGAAAGTCCATTATTAAGATATGGTACCTCCTAGACTAGTATACTAATTACAATTTTTTTTGCCTTATTTCTGAATATTTTATTTTCTTGGTCTGTTTTTGGGGGGAGATTTTCCCAATTTTATATCCATTTATTTTTCTGGGATTTTCATTTCTGCTGTCATATTTAGAATTTTTTTAAGATTTTATTTTTAAATAATCTCTACACCCAACATGGGGCTTAAACCTACAACCCTGAAATCAAGAGCCGCATACTCCACTGACTGAGACAGCCAGGCACCTCTAGAAAATTTTTAATAGTTCTTATTTTTCTCTGAATTTTCCATTAGAAATAACATTCTGTTGTTGTTTTGTGGGTGCAGTATCTTTTCTTGTCTCTCTAAGGATATTCCTGTTAATTTTCAAAACTTCTCTCCTTGCACAAACTATTTCCTCTAAGTTGATTATTACCTGTTTCTTACTTTTTCCTATTTATTTATTTATATTTAAGTATAGTTGACATACAAAGTTACATTAGTTTCAGGTGTACAACATACAACAACTCTATATGCGATGCTATGCTCACTACAAGTATAATTACCATCTGTCACCATACAATGCTATTATGATACCACTGACTATATTTTCTATCCTGTACCTTTTATCCCTCTGACTTATTCTTTCCACAAGTGGAGGCCTGTATCTCCGACTCTCCTTCACCCATTTTGCCCAACTCCTCTGGCAACCATCAGTTTGTTTTCTGTATTTATGGGTCTATTTCTGCTTTTTGTTTGTTTTGTTTTTTAGATTACACATGTAAGTGAAATCATTTGGTATTTGTCTTTCTCTATCTGACTTATTTCACTTAGCATACATAATACCCTCTAAGTCCACCCATGTTGTTGCAAATGGCAAGATCGCATTCTTTTTTATGACTAATATTCCATTGCCTATATATACCACCTCTTCCTTATCTAACCATCTACGGATGGACACTTGGGCTCCTTGCTTATCTTGGCTATTGTAAGTAATGCTGCAATAAACATAGGGGTGTATATATATTTTTGAACTACTGTTTTCCTTTTCTTTGGGTAAATATCCAGTAGTGGAATTACTAGATCATATGATATTTCTATTTTTAATTTTTTGAGGAGCTTCCATACTGTTTTCCACAGTGGCTGTACCAATTTACATTCCTGGTTGGTTTGTTTCTTTTAATTTTTGGTCTCTGTATTTTCAGGTTCAAAGATTTCCTCCAGTGACAGGCAATCCTTGGTTGTCTACCCCTATTGAAGAGTGAAAAACTAATAGTGATGGGAAATTTCAAGCACTTACGTGGGGTGTGTTTACCATTGTTGACCATAGGGTGATCTGGCTGGTCCACTTATTTGTAGAATATTTGATGTCAATATTTGTAGATGTTTCTTCTTGCTCTGGGCCTATTCTCCAGAGAAGAGTCTTCCAATCTCCTCCCAGGATCTCAGGATCCAATGTGCACTTATTTATTTAATCTACCTATTTTTAATATAGTACCCCCACCCTCCACTTTGCCTAATGTCTTTCAGTTAAAGACAGTCTGCTTTATTCTCTCCAGAGAATAAACCTCAAGTTTTTGACTGGGATGTGGGACAGGTAGTTTAATAGCTTTGTAGAGTGAGGGAGAGGATTTTAGTGCCTGGTTTCTTTTTTAACAGATTTCCAAACAATCCACTGTATTTAAAATACTCCCCCATGGGGCACCTGCCTGGCTAAGTAGATAGAACATGTGACTCTCAATCTTGGGGTTGTGTATTCAAGCCCCACATTGGGTGTAGAGTTTACTTTTTTTTTTAAGGTTTTATTTATTTATTTGAAAGAGAGAGCAAGCAGGGGGAGGGGCAGAGGGAGAAGGAGAGAAGCTCAAGCAGACTCCACACTGAGTGCAGAGCCTGATGTGGGGCTCAATCTCACGATCCTGAGATCATGACCTGAGCCAAAACCAAGAGTTGAACACTTAATTGACTGAGCCACCCAGGCACCCCTGTAGAGCTAAGTTTAAAAACAAGCAAGCAAACAAACAAATAAATAAATAAACTGTGACTCTTACATTAAAAAAAAAACATGAAGTACTCCCCCATGTTCACTCCCACTTTCACAGGTTACTGGTGCAGCCAATTCCTGAGATCTTTTGAAACGTCAAGTATAAATCATGTTGCTTTTGGGGTTTCCCCTGTATTGGCTCAGGACTCAGTTTTATTTTTGAAGTCTCTGAATTCTTTATTTCTCTGCTTTAAAAATTCTGACATTTTGCTCTTCTTCTCTCAGTGTCTTCATCCTTTTGGATGTATTTGTTCTTAAAATATTAGTTGAATGATCTTCAGGAGGAAGGAAATGTGGTGGTTATGTCCCAGCTTCATCTTTACCTTGAACCTTAAACTCTTGGCTGTTGGCTTAGTCTTTTCATTCTTTATGCATTCTGATTTTCATTTTTCAGACCCACTTGGAATACAAGGATTTTTGTTTCTTTTTGCTCTTATTTCTTAGGATAGTTGATTTCAGAACCCAGCCACTATGCTGTGAGGAAGCCACTCCAACAAGAGGCCAACATGGAAAGGACCCAACAATTAGGGACAAATTGCCAGCCTTGTAAATGAGCCTTTTTGGAAGTGGGTCCTTTAGCCCCAGATGGGCTACTTCAGCTGACACCCCCCCACCAGACGTCCCCAATGAACACTGCCAAATTACAGATTCATGAAGAGCAAGTATCTATTGGTATTGTTTTAAGCTACTGCAGCTCAAGTGTATCGTTACACAGCGGTAACTGGCTGGAAGAGCGCTCCCAGCCTAGAAGTTTTGTGAACACCACTCTCTGATCCTCTAGCCCTCAATCCAGAGGCAGGTACATAGTGCCTTGCGCAGTGATCCAGTGAGTGGTTCAGCTGCTGGCCACCAGGGCTGGGTCCCTCCTCTTCGAAGCCTGTAATTCTCCATCAACAGTGTAATCTCAGGCGGCATTGGCAGCAGAGTGGGGTCTATCCCACACCTGCTTTTAAGCAGTGGTACTCGCTCCAGCCCTTCCTCTCATGTACAACACTTCAAGCCCCTACTATGCACAGTTCTGAGACCCTTAAATGCTGTCTCCTCTGCTTCCAGACCTGGAGCCCTGCAGCTTCAGCAGCTTCAGTCCCCTTCACTGTTTTGTAAGTCAAACCCAGGAGGAGAGGATTTGGGGGACGGGATTTTTCTTAAACAGAGTTTCAATGGTCTTTATTTAACTACTCCCCCATTTCTACATGTTACTTGGAAACCTGCTGAAAAGAAATGTTTATCTTGATTTTGAGCTCAGCTATGACTTTAATTTGTTTCTTCTTATATCTTATGCATATTGTTAGGTGTTTGGAGCAGAGGGTTTTTGTTTGTTTGTGTTTGTTTTGATCCTACTGTCCATCTTGACCTAAGGTCCTAGGTTTGATTTTTTTTATTTAGGATTTTATTGTTTTATTTGACAGAGAGAGACACGAGAGAGGGAGAGAGCACAAGCAGGGGGAGTGGCAGGCAGAGGCAGAGGGAGAAGCAAGCTCCCTGCTGAGCAGGGAGCCCGATGAGGGACTCGATCCCAGGACCCTGGGATCATGACCTGAGCCGAAGGCAGACGCTTAACCCACTGAGCCACGCAGGTGCCCGCCAGGTTTGATTTTTAAGGAAGTAATTTCCTTTCTTCATTTGATGGCAGTGTTCTCAGTCCTCTTCACAGACAAACCTATCCTCCCCTCCATCCCTGGAGTGTCCGAGCAGAAACTGTGCTGCCTTCTGCCCAAGGCTCTGTCCATCTGACCTTGTCACGCCAAGCCTCTCTGAGGATGGGTTTTGCATCTTCACGCTCTTTCTCTCCATTGGCTTCACCCTTCCATCCCATGAAGAAACTTCCCTGAAGTCAGCTTGCCCCTACATCACTATATGGTAGTCTTTCTCTCCTTGCCTGCTAAATTTCTCAAGGTGCCTCAGTATCGTCACCATTCATCAGTTCCTACCCTTGTGTAATCTGCTTTGCACTGTCCCATTTGTTCCAGTACTCCTGCTGCACGGAAAGTACCCCAAACAGAGTGGCTTAAAACAACCATCATTTTATTTTGTTCACAATTTTGTGAGTCAGCAGTTTGAGGAGGGCTTGGCTGTGCAGTTCTTCCCTGGGTCTTTCACAGTTGCAGGCAAGTGTTGGCTAGGGCTGAAGGCTCGATTGGGCTGGCATCCAGAATGGCTCACTCACATGGCCAGCAGTTGCTGCTGGCTGTTGTCTGAAAGCTCAGCTGGATCTGTCTACTGGAATACTTCATATGGTCTTTCCAGAATGGCAGGCTCAGGATAGTCATGGTAGCCAGCTTCCCCCAGAGTGAGTGTTGCCAGAGGTCCAGGCAGATGCTACATGGCCTTTCCCTGTAGCACCAGAAGTCCCACAGCATCACTTACAGTGTCCTGTACTGGCTAAAGCATCATTAGCCTGCCCAGATCCAAGGGGAGGGGACATAGGCTCCACTTCTCAATGAGAAGAGTGTCGAAGAATTTTGGGACCATGTTTTAAAACTGCCACAGTTCACCTTCTGGTCATAGATTATTTACATTTTCCCTACATGCAAAATACTCATTCTCTCCCATTATAGCATCAGGGTCTGTGTCAGGAGCTTGTCATTGAAATCAGGTCCCCCAAGCAGAAGAGGCTTTTTGAATGAGGTTCCTTGAGTATAGTTCCTCTCAATCTGAAGATCTGTGATTTGCTTCCCATTCACCTGAAGTCCCAATCACCTGAAGTGATAACTGTATAGATACTACTATCAGGAAAAAAAAAAAATGATGGAGGAGGGTGCCTGGGTGGCTCAGTCAGTCAGGCATCGAACTCTTGATTTGGCTCAGGTCATGATCTCAAGGTTGTGAGATTGGGCCCTGTGTGGGGCACCACTCTGAGGGTGGAGCCTGCTTAGGATTCTTTCTCTTCTCTGTCCCTCTGCCCTGCTCACACTCTCTTGCTCTCTCTCTCTCTAAAAAAAAAAAAAAATAGAAACAAAGGAAAATGGGAGTCACACATTAGTCACTGGGATGTAGCTGTTCTGAAATCCATCTGGGTACATGTTTTTAGTCCCCTAATTAGAGCTCAATCCTACTTTCTGGAAGTTATTCCTGTGGCTTTGAATGGCTTTTTGGATTCCTGGTTCCTTGCTCTAAGTCATTGTTCCTTTTTCCATTAAAAAATGGCCCATGTTTGGGGCACTTGCGTGGCTTAGTTGGCTAAGTAAGCGTCTGATTCTTGATTTCAGCTCAGGTCATGATCTTAGGGCTGTGAGATCAAGCCCTGTGTTGGGCTCTGTGCTGGGTGTGGAGCCTGCTTAAGATTCTCTCTCTCCCTCTGCCCCTCCCCCGTTCCCTATCTAAAAAAAGAATGACCAAAAAGTTTGTGGAGGGGATGTCTAAAAGCCTCTTTTCTTTTTTTTTAAATTTAAATCCAGTTAATTAACATATAATGTATTATTAGTTTCAGAGGTAGAGGTCAGTGATTCATCAGTCTTATTTAATACCCAATGCTCATTACATCACATGCCCTTCTTAATTTCCATTACCCAGTTACTCCATCCCCCACCCCCTTCCCCTCCAGCAACCCTGTTTGTTTCCTATGATTAAGAGTCTTTTAAGGTTGTCTCCCTCTCTGATTTCATCTTGTTTTATTTTTTCCTCTCTTCCCCTATAATCCTCTGTTTTGATTCTTAAATTCCACATATGAGTGAGATAATATGATAATTGTCTTTCTCTGACAGACTTTTTTCACTTAGCATAATACCCTCTAGTTCCATCCATGTCATTACAAATGGCAAGATTTCATTTTTTGATGGCTTAGTAATGTTCCATTGTATATATACCACATCTTCTTTATCCATTCATCTGTTGATGGACATCTGGGCTCTTTCCATAGTTTGGCTATTGTGGACATCGCTGTTATAAACCTTGGGGTGTAGGTGCCCCTTCAGATCCATACAATTGTATCTTTGGGGTAAACCCTTAATAGTGCACTTGCTGGGTTGTAGGGTAGCTCTTTAAGTTTCGGAGGAACTTCCATACTGTTTTCCAGAGTGGCTGCACCAGCTTGCATTCCCACCAACAGTGTAGGAAGGTTCCCCTTTCTCCGCATCCTTGCCAACATCTGTCATTTCCTGAGTGGTTAATTTTAGCCATTCTGACTGGTGTGAGGTGATATCTCATTGTGGTAAAAGCCTCTTTTCATTTTGTGCTGTCTCTGTCCCTTTAAGTCAAAGTTGATACAATTCCTTTAAAAACTTCATGAGGGGGTGCCTGGGTGGCTCAGTTGGTTAAGTGTCTACTTTGGCTCCGGTCATGATCCCAGGGTCCTGGGATCGAGCCCCACATTGGGCTCCTTGCTCAGCAGAGAGTCTGCTTCTCCCTCTCCCTCTGCCTGTCGTTCCCCCTGATTGTGCTCTCTCTCTCTTTCTCTCTCTGTCAAATAAATAAATAAAAATCTTTTAAAAAAATTAAAAAACTTCATGAGAGCCCTGTGTATCAGTTTATAATCCACTGCATTAGACAAAAGCCATGCCCCCAAATCTCTTCAAGATAAGTCCTCTCTACCTTGGGCTATCTATAAGTTTTCTGAGTGAGATATTGCCCTTACGATTCTTAAAAGCTCTATTTAAAAAAGATGGTCTGCCAGGCAAAACCTTAAGATCCTTAACAGATTGTATCTTAAAGGGTCAATGAAGGCACCATTTAAAAACTTTCTGAGGTCTTAACAAAGCGTGCTCTAGTTATACACTTGGTCTCATTTTTACCCTGAGATGTTTTCTTGTCAGTGCCCTGGGTTTGATAGTCTCTGTGAGGTCCTTTCTTACTTTGAAAATCTTCTGGTAGGAGATATGGAGGTGAGAACTAGTTTTATTTTTGAACCAGCAAGTTCTGGTTCTTTTATATTTTCTGTAAATTCTGCTTGAAAATGGAGTAATTTTTTTTTTCTTTTAGATCATCTTTCTCTGTCTAGACCTTATGATACATAGTTAAAATAAACCAGTTGTCACTTTTGACATTCTGCCTGGAAATCTCCTTAGCCAGATTCATCAGTTCATCAGACATGTTTTTGATTTTCCACATTACCACAGGTGAAAATTCGCTAAACCTTCTGCCGTTTTATTACAATGGTCCGCTTTCCTTTTGTTTCCAATAACATTTCCCTCATTTTCCTTTAAGCCATCACTGACAACTTCCTTAAGTTCCATCAGACTTTCACTAGGTCCTCTCAAGTCCTCTGCACGTCACGTGGCTCCAGTCCCAAAGCCAATACCACCTGCCTAAAGTACTTCACTTCCAGTGCCAAAATCCGTTTGTCATTATTGCTGTGTAACAAATTATCCCCCAAACCTAGCAACTTAAAACACCAACCATTTAACTCTACACATGATTCTGTGGAATGAGAATTTGGGAAGGGCTGGGTGGGCAGCTCTTGCTTAGGGTCTCTAATGTAGCTGCAGTCAGATACCTGCTGGGGCTACCATCATCTGAAGGCTTGACAGGGCTGGATGTCCACAGTGACTGACCCATGTGGCTGGTGGTAGATGCTGGCTGTCAGGTGGAGGTTCGCCTTGCCTGTCACCTGGGGCACCTGCTCATAGCCCTCCAGTACAGCAGCCTCAGCATAGTTGGATTTCCACATGGGGTCTGGTTTCACCCAAAGTGAGCACCCCAAGGAAACCAGCCTCAATTTGCATGACATTTTTCAACCTAGTTTCAGAAGCCACGCAGTATCTCTTCTGTTATACTCTATTCATCAGAGCAGTCATAAGCCAGCCCAGGTTCGAGGGAAAGGGGCATAGATACCACCTATCATGGGAAAAATGTAAAAAAATGGGAGGGGGCATGTTTGAAAAATTGCCACACCATCCTACTGAGACTTTGTTCAAATGTTAGCAATAACTTTCTAATCAATAAATCCAGCAACCTCTTCATAGTCCTCATCCCACTAAACTATGGCACTTGCAACTTTCTTGAAATTTACATCTCTCTCTTGGGGTATTTCCACAGTTACCTTCTCACAGTTCTCATAACTCCTTTGAATTCCACTCCTTCCCCATAAGATTGTCTCCTTTCTCTTGCCCCTTAGATGCAGGCTCTATCCGTAGCTGGCATCTCCTGCCACTCAGATAGCTCCCCTCAGCATTGGAGGTGTATTTTTGTCTGCTCAGTACTTCTTTCTTTGAGGAGAGATGAAGCCTTTCCATCCTAGTGCTGAACACCTGTGTCAGTTACAGTCTTTGATAGAAACAGAATTCCATTCACACAGATCGACTGAGGAGATTTTAAAGAAGGGAGAGGTGTTGGCAGGGCTAAGAGAACCAACAGCAGGACGCCACTCTCATCCCTCAGTCTGAAGGGGAAAGAGGAAGAAATATTATTACCAGCATCCAGTGAGAGCTCCAGTTTCATAGAATCAGTGCTCAGCATTAACTATAGAGAGATGCATCTGCTGACAGTTTGCAACCTGAAGCAAGGAGGGAGCAGGGAATAAATACCCTAACCTTTCTCTTCAGTTCTATGGATGCCTCCCAGTGCCTCCTACTGGCCACGCCCAGCTGGGAGATAGCTGGCAAGGGCATCTGGGTGAGGCAGTCATTGCAGTCAGCATCTGCTGCACTGAACAGGACAGGTGAGGATAGAGGACTGATCTGGGGGATGGCAGATGGAGAATAACCACCAGCACATTTGACTTGGGTTTGGCCAAGGAGAGTACTCTATCCTCTTTGCCACTATGGTTGGTTAAGTTTTGGGCATGTGATCTAAACTTAGCTAAATAGAATTGTCCCTGTGTCTTTTCCTCATGTTCTCAGGGTTTCTGGGACAAGAGCTTTAAGGGCCATGGAAGCCTAGGGCTGTCAGGGAACAACTTGTTGACAGATGGCTGGAATCCATATGTGAGTCAAGACAGACGGAGGCAAGCTGAGTTCAAAGGGGGGTAAAGAGAAACAGAATTATCATAGGAAGGGCACACAGCATTCTCTTTCTGTGCATGTGTTGAACTTATTACTTGCTCAATCAAGGAGAACTGCATTGCACTGTCTCTGGGAACCAAGCAAGCACTATTCTTGTAGACAGTTGTGAAAAGCTTGGATTTCAGGGCTGCACTGACTTGTGCAGTGAATTGTTGCTGATTTTCAGAAGTGGGGTGTGAGCTGAAGTGAGACTCTCACTGAAGGGTAGGGATGGCTTTAGAACTTTTTGTGTGGTCACTTATTCATGACTTGGAATGAGGGCTAAATAACAATCTCTTTTTTTCTTTCTTGAACTTACAGAATAAGAACTTTTTCCCCCTTAGAATCCTGAGGATGTTTTTGAATCCTTAAATTCAGACACACCTGTGCCTTGGATTTCACTGTAATTTATTCTAATTTATTTCTGTGCCTTGGATTTCTGTGCCTTGGATTTCACTGTAATTTATTCTAATAGATTTCTCTTCCCCTTTTATTTTTTAAAAGCAGGTTGAGTAGGTTTCTGCTTCTTTCAACCTGAAGACCAGTCTATCACCCATTCTCATGTCTTAAACATCCCTTCTGAAATCATCACCCCAAATCTACATTTTTTAAAAAGATTTATTTATTTGAGAGAGAAAGAGAGAGTGGGGAGATGGTAGGAGCAAAGGGAAAGGGTGAGAGAAACTCAAGCAGACTCCATGCTGAGTGAAGAGCCCAATGTGGGGCTCCATCTCATGACTGAGATCATTACCTGAGCCGAAACCAAGAATTGGATGATTAACTGACTGCATCACCCAGGCTCCCCCCCAAATCTACATTTTTAAAAATTTAAATCGAATTAATTAACATATAGTATATTATTAGTTTCAGAGGTGGAGTTCAGTGATTCATCGTTTTATATAGCACCCAGTGCTATTCACATCATGTGCCCTCCTAAATGCCCATCACCCAGTTACCCCATCCCCCCCCCACCTCCCCTCGTGCAACCCTCAGTTTGTTTCCTGTAGTTAAGAGTCTCTTATGGTTTGTCTCCCTCTCTGATTTCTTCTAGTTTTATTTTTCCTTCCCTTCCTCTATGTTCCTCTGTTTTGTTTCTTAAATTTTACATATGAGTGAAATCATATAATTGTCTTTCTCTGATTGACTTGTTTCACTTAGCATAATACCTTCTAGTTCCATCCAAGTCTTGCAAATGGCAAGATTTCATTTTTTTGATGGCTGAGTACTGTTCCATTGTATATATCAAATCTACATTTTAAATACTACCTTGTCTCTTGAGCTCTCTTGACGTGTCTTCAATTTTCTGCTCTAAACATCTCTATTTGGGTATTTCTTGCATTTCCAGCTGGACAATCCAAGTTTGAATTTATTTCCTTCCCCAAAACCTTCCTTTTCCTTCTAGAGTCTGTATTTTAGCTAATCTGGTCATCCAGACTAGTGATCTCAGAGTTATCGTTGACTTCCCCCTCTCCCTCTCCTCCTGCCTACCTCCATCCCGCCAATCGTTAAATCCTATTGATGTTGTTTGACTTTTTTAACTTTAAAACTTTATAGTGGATAGATAATATACTCATACTGTTGAAATTCTTTTTTTTTTTTAAAGATTTTATTTATTTATTTGACAGAGAGAGAGATAGCTAGAGCAGGAACACAAGCAGAGGGAGTGGGAGAGGGAGAAGCAGGCTTCCTGCCGAGCAGGGAGCCTGACGCGGGGCTCGATCCCAGGACCCTGGGACCATGACCTGAGCCGAAGGCAGACGCTTAACAACTGAGCCACCCAGGCGCCCCATACTGTTGAAATTCTAAAGTGTAAAGCTTGAAAGTTTTCTTTCTGCCCTGTTCCTTGTGCATGTAGGTCCCCATCCAGGAGATAGCCAATGCTATCAGTTTCTTGTAAAGTCTTTCAGAGATAATATGAATATACATATAAATATTCTTTTTCTCCTTTTCATATGACCAGTGCTATACACATTGTGTTGTTGTGTACCTTGCTCTTTGCACTTAGCAATACATTTTGGAGATCATTCCTTATTAGTACTTTTTAAAAAATGTGTAGTATTCTGTGGTATGGATGCACTTACATTTACTAACGAATCCCCTGATGACAGGCAAATTCTATGGATTTCACTCTGGTAGGCTGAGTTGTGCTGAATCTGACTCAGGGTAATGGAATTGCCTGTGGTCACTCAACTAATAAGAGGGAAGAATCCAGTGCCTGGTCTACGGCCATCACCATCACTCCAAAAGGACACTGAGGGGTCCACAGCAGATGGGTACAAAAGCCAGGGTCCTGGACTAAGGGACCCTTTCCTAGACAGGGCCTGGACACTTCTAGGCAAAAATCATTTTTTTAAAGATTTTATTTATTTATTCATGAGAGAGAGAGAGACTGGCAGAGGGAGAAGCAGGTTCCCCAAGGAGCAGGGAGCCTGATGCGGGACTCGATTCCAGGATCTCAGGTCATGACCTGAGCCAAAGGCAGACGCTCAACCATCTGAGCCACCCAGGCTCCGCCCCCCCCAAATCATTTTGTAATGAGATTTCCCTTGAGTCTCAGACTATCTTCTGAATTAGTGGAAGCCTGTTGGCCTCCTGTAATACTGGATCCCTGGCTGAAGTGTGGCAGTTTGAATTTGCATCCCACTGCTATATTTAAAATGTATGTAAGTGCGTGACTGGCTTTAAAGCAATGCGCTTTTTTTTTTTCTTTTTTTCTTTTTGAGCAGTGTGCTCAAACTCATGACCCTGAGATCAAGACCTGAGCTGAGATCAAGAATCGGATGCTTAACCAACTGGGCCACCCAGGCACCCTGAGAAATGTGCTTTTAAGGACTCAGTTGCTGAATGTCTGGTTTCCCCCACTGTGTTTAAGCTGCCAGGCCCCTGCTTTCCTGACTTTTTCTAATAATGGCCAATCCATACTAGCTGAGCCTTTAACCAGGTCAGGGAGGGCTGGTGGCCTCTCCATTGGATGGCCTGAGGTGACAGTCATGCCCAGCCCATGTGGATGCTGCTGCTTGTGCTGGCAGGGCCTGCCCCTTCTCTGACCTAACCAGAAAAGGCCTATGTCTAACCAGTGAACACCCACCTCTTCTCCATGGCCAGCAGTTGTGGAAGTCTGGTAGGGAGAAGTAATTAATCCTCACCCCCTTCTTTGGCTTAGATTTCAGTTTTTCTCTTTCTGGTTGGGTCTGGGGAAGACTAAGAAGTAGCATTAAAGCTTGCTTTGTCCCTATTATAAAATCTGTTCATCTAGAGGGGAAAGAAGCTGCTTTGCTTTATAGTTTGTCCCAATTGGATTAGTACAGGTGAGCAGTATCTTATTTATCTTATTTCCTACCATGCTTCAAAATGTTGGTGTGTTATGCCAGTTCTCTCTCTTTTTTTAAAAGATTTATTTATTTATTTGAGAGAGAGAGAGAGAGAGCAGGGGGTAGGGACAGAGGGTGAGGAAGAGGGAATCTTAAGCAGACTCCATGCTGAGTGCAGAGCCCAACATGGGGCTCTATCTCACAATTCTGATATCACGACCTGAGCTGAAACCAAGAGTCAGATGCTTAATCAACTGTGACACTCAGGTACCACATCTCGGTTCTCTTATCTGTAAAAGGAGTGGTTGGATTCATTTTCTGGCCTAACTCCTTATAGCCATAGGAGCTGAGGCTCTCAGGGGCCCTAATGGTCAAGGAAGCTTCCTACAATGAGATTCAGCTTCCCAGGCACTTACCATAAGCCAAACACTGGGCTGGCCACTGAGGAGTTGCAAATGGGTAACAGGACACAGTCTGTGCTTGTAGGGAATTGGCATGGCAGTGGGAGAGTAGACAGAGGGTCTTGGATATTATCAAGTGTGCTCCACATAGACAGGCACAGGGCCTGGGAGTCAGGGGGTTGCTCAGCCCAGCCTGGAGCAGCATAGGGAAGCTTCCATCAGAGCCAAGAAGAAAGTCCCTGATTTGGCAAGATGAAGACGGGGAGAAGGGGTGGAAGGAGAGCTAGGGGGGCACAGGCATGGAGGTATACAACAGAGTGGGGGTATTCTGTGAGCTGTGGGCAGCCTGGGAGCTGGGGGCTAGCATGGTGGCTCCTCTTGTTGCTGACGGAGAGTCAGAGAAGTGCCACGGTCGCATTTGGCTCTGAGATTTTGTACTCTGGTAACAGTGAGAGAGGCAGGGGCTGGAGGATACAGCAGGACGGACAGAAGTGACCGCAGGAAGACTACTTAGAGGTGAGGCTATCCTAATGGTTCAGAGGCCAGAACTAGGGAAGAAGGAGCAGAGAAGGTGAGGTCAAATTGACAGGACTTAGTTTTCTGTTGGGTGTTCAGGGCAAGGCACCTTCAGTGTCCACTAGGATGTGGCAAGAAGCTCGTCCCCTAAGGGCTACCTCCAGTATGGCCCTGTCACCTGCTCTGCAGGGGTCGGGGATGGTTAGAATCAAAGGGGTAGATATGCTGACTCTGGTTGTCTCTGGGCTCTATATTTTCCTTTTTTCCTTGGTGGAGTTCAAGTTTGTTGGTCTTTGTACCATAGTACAAAATCCTGTCTGTTTACTCAAATGGTGGCCTAGAGCTGATTGTGAACTTATTGGAGATGGTCTGTTACCATCATCATTATTTATTGTAATTTTTTTTGCCATAATTTTAGCCCAAAGATAGGGGCTTAAGGGCCATAGTGGGGCCTCTCTTTTCTATTGGGATATTTTCCAGCATTTTCATTCAGTTTTCTTCTTGTGTAGATGCTGGCTTTTGATAGAGATCAAGAAACATATTAGTGATAAATAGTTATTATTTCAGTGGTAGTTAAACCTTCTATGAGACAATCAACTTCCCTTCCTTCCTCCATCCCTCTCATAAGAGTAATGTCAAAATGAGTAAACAATATACCTTCCCCTTAAAGAAACTGGTTCAGCAGAGGGAACAGCAGGGAACATGGATGGCACAAGAGAGTAAAGAAGAAGAGGGTGGCAGAGTGGGAGGGGCCTTAGAAAGGAGTCTCCAGCCTTGAAGCTCCATCTAGAACAGGGATGGCACTTACAGGGCCTGTAGCTTTCAAAACTAAAGAGACACAGGGAAGCCACAGTTCCCATGCCCCTCAAAACCGCATTCCAGGAAGTGGTCAGGGCTGAAGCTTTGAGGCTAATGGTAAAGAGTCCTAGCCAGGTGATGGACGTGGGCTGTGTGTGTGTGTGTGTGTTGTGGGTAGCAGGGCCTGAAAGCTCACCAGGACAGAGATTAATAGCAGAAGCTCTAGAGTGAGACTGTCTGGGTTTAAATCCTGACTCAGGCATTTACTTACCTGTGTAACCTTGTGGGAGTTTCTTAATCTCTCTGTGCCTTAGTTTACTCTTCTGTAAAAAAAGGGATGAGAATATCTTATCTCAGGGTCTTTGTGAAGACATTATGCAATAAGATAATATAGCATAAGCACTCAAAAATGCTCTCTCTCATAGTTATTAATAGAGTTATTATTTTTCTGACAATTGACCACGAAGGAATGTGAGCCAGACATATATTAAATGGACACTAATTTTCACTCATGATGACAAGAAATGGGGCAAATAAAAAATAAAGCAAAGTTCTCCCAGAATCAAGAAATTAGGACAAAAACTTTGAACAAGAGAGGATATTCAGATGGCCAATAATCTTATGAAAAGATAGTTGACATCGTAATCTTCAGAGAAACACAAATGAAAACCTGATGGTTATACCACCATACACCTATCAGAATGGCACAATGAGGAAGACAAGTAATACTGAATTTTGTTAAGATGGAAATGTACATTAATAGAACCCCTTTGAAAAACCTGTTGACAGCATCCACTTAAGCTAAACATATGCACAGCCTATGCCCCAGCAATCTCAATCTCAACCCAGAGCAGACTCAACAGATATCTGTGTGTTGTTCATCAAAAGATGCGTACAAGGGGCACCCGGCTGCCTCATTAGGTAGAGGGTGTGATTCTTGATCTCGGGATTGTAAATTCAATCCTCACATTGGGTGTAGAGATTACTTAAAAATAAAATCTTAGGGGCACCTGGGTGGCTCAGTCCATTAAGCGGCTGCCTTCGGCTCAGGTCATGATCCTGGGGTCTTGGGATCGAGCCCCACATCTGGCTCCCTGCTCGGCGGAGAGCCTGTTTCTCCCTCTCCATCTGCCTGCCACTCTGCCTACTTGTGCTCTCTCTCTCTCTCTCTGTGTCAAATAAATAAATAAAATCTTTAAAAAAAAAAATCTTAAAAAAAATGCATCAAGGTGGTTCATAGCTGCATTATTTGCAACAGCACCGAAGTGGAAACTACCCAAGTATTCATCAACAGTAGAATAGATGAATAATCCCTGGTATACTCAAATGGAGTACTTGACAGCAAGGTAGATGGATGGACAAACTGCAGTTAGGTGCAAAGCTATGGATAAACTTCACAAAGATGATGCAGAGCAAAAGAAGCTAAAGACAAAGTGTACAAACCATGATTCCATTTATATGAAGTTCAGAAACAGGCAAAGGTGTTTTATATTGTTCAGGGATAGGATTGTGGGTGTGAAAATCATGCCCTATAACTTGTAGTCAATTGCAGACCCAAGGGGCAGAGACAGACTTGACCTTACATGGACTTGGCCTTGCACATGGGCACTGCTCTGCTACTCCAGTGGGAGGAAGAGAGGTTTTCCTCATCTCCATGGACAACAGCTCAGCCAGTAAAGAGCCATCACACTTCCAACTCCCAGTTTATTCCAGTGGACTTTTAGTTTATAAGAACCTTCCCAATTTACACCTTTTTTCCTTAAAGAGGTGTGCCTCTCCTTTGTTCCCCGGATTTGCCTGTGCTTTTGCTGTAGCTTATTTGTGTCGTATTGCAATTCTCTTTTATTCCTGAATAAGCCCATTTCTTGCTGGTCAAATAACTGGCAGTTTTTACTTTTAAGGTTACCATGGATTACCTTTGGTGGGGGAAGGGAGTTGTGGCTGAAACAGTAGCTTCTGTGGGTGCTCGTCATGTTGTGTTTCTTGATCTGGTTGCTGGTTTCATGAATGTGGACATTGAGCTTGTGAGCTGTGTACTTCTCTATGTGTACATTGTACTTGAATAAAACATTTAGGCCATGTGTGGAGAGTCACCCCTAAGCCTGGAATGTTCCTCTTATACACAGCTTCATCCCAGGCTCCAGAAACAAAAACCACTCCCTCCCTCTTCTGCAGTGAAAGGATCTTAGGGCCAGGCCAGGGAGTGAGGCCTCCAGGAGCATTGGTTTCTGGGGTTGGCAAGTGGAGTGATTGCCTTGTTCACCACTTTGTTCAGCCCAGAGCCGGGCACAAGGTGATGCTCAGTGAATCTCTCTGGAAGGCAAGGAGGGAGGAAGGCAAGGAGGGAGGAAAGGCAGTTGAGTTGCAGCAGAGGGAGCTGAGTACAGATTCTCTGTCTTATAAATAGCCTTTGGGGGGGTGCCTGGGTTGCTCAGTAGGTTAAGTGTCTGCCTTTGGCTCAAGCATGGTCCCAGGGTCCTGGGATCGAGCCACACGTCATGCTCCCTGCTCAGCAGGGCGTCTGCTTGTCCCTCTCCTTCTGCCCCTCGCCCTGCTCCTGCTCTCTCATGGGCACACACACTCTCTCTCTCTTTCTCTCTCTCAAATAAATAAATAAAATCTTAAAGAAAATAGCCTTTGGGCTTTGTCCAGTTCAAGCAGAGGTATTTGGCCGTTTATAATGATATACCTCACTCAGTGAGGATTAGCACACAGAGGTCCATCCTGGAGGCAAACTCGTAGCGTTTCTATTTGTTCTGTATGAGACCGAAAAAGTCATTCGTGTACTCATTCCTAAAGCTTCGGCTGAATCTTTACTGTGTGCCCTAAAGGCATGGTCATTGCTCTGCAGGAGTGTGCAGGGCGGCTGGAGGCAGGCAGCCTGGATTCGTGCCTACGTGACCAGCTGCCAGCCGCGGTCAGAACAGAGGCTGAGCTGAGGAAAGGTCACTTTGAGGCAGAGGTAGGTGTGGCAAAGGGACAGGGCGGATGAAAGGAGGGTGCAGATTGAGGGGAGTCCAGGGTCCTCCCCAAGGAGAGTACTTGGAAGCACATGCAGGACTTGACTGGAGAGAAAACAAAAGGGGAAAAGGCACCTCTGCTTGTTTTTGCTGACGTAGAGATGATCGAAGTGGGGGAAACCAGCCTTTAAATTGTCATTTCTGGGGCACCTGGCTGGCTCAGTCGGTAGAGCATGTGACTCTTGATCTTGGGGTCAGGAGTTTAAGCCCCATGTTGGGCACAGAACTTAGTTTAAAAGAATTTTCCTTTCTTTTAGCCCCTTCAACAGCACCCTAACTACCACATGCTTCTCCTGGTACATGCCCTTTTTCCTATGTGCCTGATTATACCTTTTTTCTTAAAGGCATATACACATTCTTGTGTCCTAAGGAGAATCTGGTTCAGTAGCGTCAAATATCAAGGCTGTAGTGTTAGTCTGACGTGAGGGTGGAAGAAACAGGTGATCCCTGGGAGTGCAATTCAAGGGACATGGGAAAATCCAGGCCACCTAAAGACAGATCCCAGTGGAGCCTGAAATGCCACCATTCCCAACTCATTCTGTTGTGTTAGGAATTGCCTGTTCCCTCCTGTTTTCTATGTCAGTGACCCCTTCGAAGAGATGATGGCTGAATGGGACAGAGACTGTTGGAACTCTGCCAAAAGGACCTGGATATATGAGAACAGTCCCTCAGGGAGTGCTGGATGAGGGGAAGGAGGTGCCAGTGTTGGGTGGGAAGAGCAGAAGCTGAGGCCCAGTTTTGCTGAAGGACATCTCTGACCAACCAGAACTTGGTACCCCAGATGAGTGTCATAGGCTGCAGCAGTCATTCTCAAAGTGGGGTCCCTGGACCAGCAGCATCAGCATCAGCCGGGAGCTTATAGACATGTACGTCCTTGAGTTCCAGCCCAGACCCACTCAATCAGAAAATGGTGAGTAGGGTCCAGCAATCTATGCTTGAATAAGCCCTTCAGGTGATTTGGATACATGTCATAGTTTGGAACCTCTAAGGAAAGAACCATTTTCTTGACCGAATCTTCCTTTCTCCCCAACATCCTCTCTCCTTGAGAAACAGACCAAAACAAAATGGCGGTTGAATTACCATATAGTACACCTGAAACTAGTATAATGTTGTATGTTAATGACCTTGGGATTAAAATAAAAACTTAAAAAAAAAACTTATTATTTAAAAACTTAATAAATAAATTTATAAGAAAGAGATATATACTTACAACCTTCAAAAAAAATACCTCAAAAAATCCCCCCAAAAACCAAAATGGTATTGGATTGAAGCTCATGAATTTGGGATATTTTTCTGGGGATCTTTGTCCCTGCCCCAGTCTAACAAAACCCTTGTCACCCCAACACTGTTAGGGTCCAGGTTTTGAAAACACACTGAATTAGATGTATAATTCTGGCTCACCACTTACTGGCTGTGGGAACCTAAGCAAATTATTTAACCTCTCTAACCCTTGGTTTTACCATCTGTAAAATGGGGCTCATAGTAGGATCTACCTGATCAGGGTTTTCCTGGTGATCCTTGTGCTATATTCCCAGTTAGGGCTCAGTAGGTGGGTCTATTGGTTGTCCATTGTGAAACACCCCCAAACTTGAAGCAATTGAACTGGATCTCAAAGAAGTCAGCCTAGAAGCTTGTAATGGTGGGGTAAGTTGGGAGGTAGGGTAGGAGACCAAATGGCAATACTGAACTGTATGTTTTCAGGTTCTGAAACATGAGTTACACTATCCTGTGACCCTAAAGAATATGTAAAGAACAGGGAAATATGAACCATGCAATGAAGCTTTTAAGACTGGTGAATTACTTCTGCCCTGTCTGCCAGGGTGTATTGCCCAGCACTAGCCGGCCTCACCAGTCTTGATGGGTCACCAGCTTGCAGGACTTGTTCACTGACTGACAAAACATACCTGGCTGTCAAGCTAACAAACAGCACTGTCCCTCATCCCCCACAGTTACCTACCCACAGAATGATTTATGGTCATTCAGTTTTCATTTATAAAACTGACAATATTCCAGGTGATAAATACTGATATATGTGAAATTCAGCAGCCGCAGGATAAAAGCCACTGGCCCCGTGGCGACATCTGGCCGCCTTACAAAGACATCATCCGCTGCCCTTCACCCTATGGAATGCTCACTCTCATTAGGTATAATAAAGAGGGTTTAAGGTCCACAGGAATACGACAATAGGGTGAAACTCAACCAGTGGATTCCATACCTAGGGTAGATCTCAGGTAGAAACATTTGGAACCAAACTCATGAAGAAATACCCTGCAATGTGACCCTCCTACAGCACCATGTTTTTGCAACATGGCAGGAAGCCGGTAACTTCGATAATTGGGGACATATATGTGTTGACCGTGAAGCAGGCAGGCATTTTCACTTATAGGTGGTCTACAAAAGCAGTGGCCCTGAGTTCCTCACAGGAGAACATTCTCAGAGACAACAGTTACAGTGAGGGGATCAACATTGCCTTTTATCTGCAGATTTCAAAGTTCTTGACATGAGTCATTGTTTCCTAATACCTGGCAGAAGGTGATAGTGTTCACTCTCCAGACAGGGAGCCTGCAGCGCACACTGGGCGATGGCACCATGGGTCACGGAGTGACTAGGTGCTCACCTGTCCCTGAGTGTGTGTCCTGATTGTCCTCTGTCACTGGGGTGGTTGCCAGCATGGGGCAGGGAGCACCAAGGGAGGAAAGCAGGGCCAGGAAGAAACAAAGCAGAGTTCTCTGTGCCTTGGTTCCCAAACTTGGTGCTGTATCTGAATCACCTGTCAAGTATGTTAAAAATTCAGATTTCTGGTCAAACTGGTTTCTCTCTTGAAAAATTTTGATTCAGTGAGTCTGGGTTAAGGTGGGGACCAGAATTCTGTATGTTGACAAATTCCACAGGTGACCGTGATGCACAACCGAATTTAGCTCTCAAGTGTCAATAAATAAGGGACTCTGGAAGGAAACTTGGCGTGGAGGGGGTTGGGGCCTCAGGGGTTTGAGGATTTGTCTTCACAGCTGCCACCAGCACACACAGTCCTCGGGTGCTTCACTTCCTCTCTACTTTGCTGAGGGGGTTGCAACTGAACCCCATTTCCCTCAGCACAGGGGTTCTTAACTTTTTTGTGCCTTTGAGAAGCTGATTTTTAAAAACTTCCCTGAAAAACATTCACATACCTGCACAGTTTAGGCTGTGATTTCAGGGGTGTCTGTAGGAGGCAGATTTAGCACCAGGGGAGGCAGGCCACAGTATTCAAACACTTAACCCCAAACTAATAGAATCTGAAAAAAAATTAAAAATAATGTGCTGGTCTCTTTTAATCCTACTATACATAGTGCTTCTCAAGGCTGCATGGCCATTTCCAGTATTTGAGGGTCCTAGTGTATTAAAGAATTCAAAAATGCTACATAGGGTTTACCTTGGACAGGTCTCATTAGCACTCACTACTGAGTTCTACCTTCTCACAGCGTTGCCTTTCTGACCACAGAGCCTGGAAAGCAGAAAACCCGATCTTCTGTGCCCCCTTGCAGCTGACCATAAATCAGGTTACACTCCACACACACGTGCACGTGACGTGGAAGACGGAGGCAAGCAGAGGTCCCCCTGGGCTGCTCCTGGAGACTCTCTGTAGGCAGGTGAGGCGGCTACCAGGGCACTGTTGTTGGTGTCCAGCCACCCATGTGTTGGGGGTTGGGAGGCATCTACAGCTCCTACATTCGGGGTCTTGGTTATGGTGGTGTGTTCTAGAACTTGCAAAATCACTGGATGGATTAGAGGAGTGGGCTCTAGCCTGGGCATCCAAGAATGACTCCCAGAACTCCCTAAACATGTAGGCCTTCCAGGGAAGCTCAGTGAGGCAAAGAAGCAGGATTGTTGAGCTCATGGCTATCACCCAGGGATGAGAAAGCTGTTGGCAAACACCACGAAGCTGGGGACTGGACATAGATCCCTGTGGATGAGCTTTTATCACATTTCTAGCACGCTGGCACAACACGTTATGGGAAATCCTTATACATCTGTGCATTTATGTGAGTGTATCTTCAGGTGTTGAGCTTCTGGATCAAAGGGTATGTATACCTTGATGGATATCATAATTTATTCTCCAAAAATGTATTATTTATTCACATTGTCACCAACATTTTACCTCACCTTTGTTAACCGAGTAAAAAAACCCAGGCATGACTGAAAATATCCACCAGCATGGTAAATAACACCAGTGTGGTTTCTGATCAGTGAAAGCAGAAGCTCAGCCAAGCAGGACAGACACACACCTCACCTGTCAGATGGAGACCAGTCAGATGAATAATTATGGGTTGAGTATTAGCTCTAGTGTCACCAATCTTTTTAATCTTTAGCAATATGCAAGGAGAAAAATGGTAGCTCATTGTTGTTCACTTATGTCTCTTGGAGGATCAATGATATCAAGAAACTTTTTTGTCAGTTTTAACTGTCTGTTTTAAATCTTGAATTTTAAAAAGTTATACAGAATAGGGGCGCCTGGGTGGCTCAGTTGGTAAGCATCTGCCTTCAGCTCAGGTCATGATCCTGGGGTCCTGGGATCGAGCCCCACATCAGGCTCCCTGCTCTGCGGAAAGCCTGCTTCTCCCTCTCCCACTCCCCCTGCTTGTGTTCCCTCTCTTGCTGTCCCTCTCTGTCAAATAAATAAATAAAATCTTTAAAAAAAAAAAGTTATACAGAATAGGGGCACCTGGGTGGCTCAGTCAGTTAAGCATCTGCCTTCAGCTCAGGTCATGATCCCAGGGTCCTGGGATGGAGCCCCACATCAGGCTCCCTGCAAAGGGAGAGTTCTCCCTCTCCCTCTGCCTGCCGCTCCCCCTGCTTGTGCTCTCTTTCTCTCTCTGTCAAATAAATAAATAAGTAAATAAATAAATCTTAAAAAAAAGTTATACAAAATATCCCAGAGTTAAGTTCAGCAAAACTGTTTTAAGAGATTACTATAAGTCAAGCCTTATGCTAAGTTTTGGAGATAAAATAATAGTTTCCATTCTTGAATTTATGGCATAGCAGGATAAGCCAGGCATCCTGCACGGGTGCGCTTGCAAACACACACACACACACACACACACACACCACGTAATTTCAAAGGAAGGATTACCAGGATTTCCAGGACAAAATGAAATCATTGAGTACTTTTTAATACATATGTTGGGGAGGGAATATAGTGAATATAAAATTATCAAAAAGAAAACAGCTGGGGTGCCTGGGTGGCTCAGTTGGTTAAGCGACTACCTTTGGCTCAGGTCATGATCCTGGAGCCCCAGGATCGAGTCCCGCATCAGGCTCCCTACTGAGCGGGGAGTCTGCTTCTTCCTCTGACTGTACCCGTCTCGTGCACTCTCTCTCTCAAATAAATAAATAAAATCTTAAAAAAAAAAACCAGCTATCATCTGGGCCAATTTATAATGTCTGTAATTTAAAAATGAATAGAAAAAATTGCTCCCACACTGTGCATAAATGCCTTATTTATTTTAATTGATATGTTTTGGCATGCATGATGATGATGACAGTAAAATATTGTTATGTGATTTCTTTCCATGATAAATTTTGTGCAAGAAAATGTCATGTAGAAAGATTGAATAGATATAAGGAAGGCTCCTTCTCTCTCCCCACCATGGTAACGTCAGTGCAAGCTTGCTAAAATAGCAATTATAAATAAGGTCCAGAGACACATATCATAATACTCCAAATGTCTAGGATCACCCATCATACCAAGAACCAGGAAAAATCCAATTTGAAAGAGAAAACACATTTGACAAATACCAATATGTACATTACAGAGATGTTGAGATTACCTGACAAGGATTTAAAAACAATTATTTAAAAAAATGCTTCAACATGCAATTATGAACATGCTTAAAACAAAAAAGCAGAAAATCTCAGCAAAGAAATAGGAGGCATAAAGATGAACCCAACAAATAGATGTAAGGAAAGACTTTGTATGAAGAACACTTGGTGTTAGGTTACAAAAAAAAAAAAAAAAAATCCCTCCTCTAAGTCTTTGGAGAGGAATTACACAGTCTCCTCAGTTAACTAGAGTTTCACGAGCCTTACCGTCAGAAACTCACCCCACTGAATCTAATCCTGCTGGCCCAGCATCTGTGCACCAATCACCTTCTTGGTGAACATACAGTCCCCTCTTCTCCATTCCTCCAGATCTAGGGACCCAATCTCTTGCTTCTCTCCTAGCCCTGCTCCTGACTCAGCTTGGAGGCTGATGCTGGGACTCATCATTTTAGGGTGCAGAGCAGCTACAGAGGGGCATCAAGAGTCATGCTGTGGCTTGTCCTTTGCAGTTGCCTTGGCTGGGAAGTACAATGCTCAGGACTGGAGTGCTGATGGGCTTTAGCATCGCCTTCAGGCTAGTGTGGTCGGGAGGGCTCCTTCCTATAACTGTTTGCCAGGAATACAAAAGACTTCCAATATCTTAACAGTTGATGCATCTATATCAGTATGCCTGGCTGAATATCAGACTTGCCTGTAAGAAAGGATAATGATTTTGGTCTTGATTCTAAGAGTAATGGGAGCCACAGAAGGGTTGTGAGCAGGGAATGACATGATTAGATTTGCATGTCAGAGTTCACTGGGGCTGTGGAGAGAAAGAGGGGTCAGAATGGACTGGTCAACAATTAGGAGGCTATCTCCCTAGTCCAGGCAGGAGTGGATGGTCTGCATGGTGATGAGCATTTGGGTTGCAGAGAATCCATGAAGTCAGTGGTGTTTTTG
This sequence comes from Halichoerus grypus, assembly GCF_964656455.1. Classification (NCBI taxonomy): domain Eukaryota; kingdom Metazoa; phylum Chordata; class Mammalia; order Carnivora; family Phocidae; genus Halichoerus; species Halichoerus grypus. Next base: position 72,725,109 of record NC_135715.1, read on the forward strand.
GGGTTTCTGGCCTTCCCACTGGGGTAGACAGATGGTAGTTACATCAAGTCAGAAAAGAAACAATGGGAGAGGCCTAGGTTTGGTGGAGAAGATCAAAATAACAATTTTAGAGATCCTTAGTTTAAGATGACTTTGAGATATACCAGAGATATTAAGTAGGCAACTGGGTTATGTATCTTTGAAGATCCAAAGAGCATTCTGGGGTAGAGTTATGAGTTGGTGAGTCATTGATAAGAAGGTAATAAATGAGGACATGAATTGGATGAGATCAGTCTGGAGATGGTGGAGTGAGACTATGTGAGAACCCAGACTCCAGGAACTCTAAAAGTTAATGGGTGAGTAAAAAAGGGGGCAGATCATAGAAAATTGAAAGTTTGAAAAAATTGCAAATACCACAAATATAAAATCCAGAAAATACCATAATATTTTAAATAATTATTTGCCTGAAACACTTCTATAATACTTTTGTCTATGGTTTTGGCTGCATGATCTCCATCTTATCAAATTCATTGAGATATAATTTATGTACAATAAATTGTACCTCTTTAAAAGAAACAATTTGATGAGTTTTGGCAGATGGACACACCCATGAAAATATTGTCACAATGAACATTCAGAGCATTTCCATCACCCCAGAAATCTCATGTGCTTCTTTGCATCCATCCCTCCTTCCACCCCTGGTCACTGATCTGGAATTTCATATCAATGGAATCACATGGTATGTGCTCTTTTTTGCCTGGCTTCTTTCACTCAGCATAATGATCTTGAGATTCATCCATGTTGTCACGTCTATTGATGATTTGTTCCTTTTCATTGCTGAGTAGTATTCCATTGCATAGCTCTACCGCGGTTTATGTACTCACCTATTGATGGACATCTGAGTTGTTTCCAATTTTGTGCTATTGTGAGTCCTTTAATCATGAAGGAGCGTTGAATTTTCTTGTATGTTTTCCTGTGGTTATTGAGATGATCATATTTTTCTCCTTTATTAATACAATGGATTATAGAGATTGGTTTTCTAATGTTAAGCCAACTTTGGATTCTTGGAATAAACCCTGCTTTGTCATGGTTCTTTCTACATAATTATAATTATAGCTACAGTTGTAAATAGATAATTAGCTTTGATTTGCTAATATTTATTTTAAGGATTTTTGTACCTATGTTCATGAACATTAATGGTTTGTCATTTTCTTACTTTGTAATATCTTTGTTGGGTTTTTATGTCAAGGTATCAGGACTTATAAGTTAGGATACATTCTCTCCCACCTCTGTATTTCAAAAGAGTTTGTGTAAGATTCCTATTATTTCTTCTTTGTTTTCTAGAATTTACCAGTGAAACTATCTGGGCTTGAAGTTTTCTTTCTGCAAGGAGTTTTGATAACAATTCCATTTACTTAATCAAAATAGGGTTATTTAGGTTCTCTATTTCATTTAGTATCAATTTTGGGAAGTTGTATTTTTCAAGAATTTTCTCAATTCATCTAAGTACTAATTTTTTTGGTATAAAGTTGTTCATAATAGTCTCCTTTATTTTTGTTTTTCTCTTCAGATTGTGGATGACATTATTTTAATAACAGCTTATTGAAATAGAATTCACATATCATGAAGTTCATCCTTTTAAAGTGTAGAATTCAATGGTTTTTATTCAGTATATTTACAGAATTGTGCAACCATCAATCACCACTATATAATTCTAAAACACTTCATCTCCTCCCAAAACTCCATACCCATTAGCAGTCACTCTCCAGGCTCCCTTTCCCCCAGTCTCTGAAAACTACTAATCTACTTTCTATCTTTAAAGATGTGCCTATTCTGCAGCAAAGGAAATAGTCAATAAAACAAAGAGGCAACCCACAGAATGGGAGAAGATATTTGCAAATGGCACTATAGACAAAGGGCTGATTTCCAAGATCTATAAAGAACTTCTCAAACTCAACACCCAAAAAACAAATAATCAAGTCAAAAAATGGGCAGAAGACATGAACAGACACTTCTCAAAAGAAGACATACAAATGGCTAACAGACACATGAAAAAATGTTCATCATCATTAGCCATCAGGGAAATTCACATCAAAACCACATTGAGATATCACCTTACACCAGTTAGAATGGCAAAAATCGACAAGACAAGAAATAACAAACGTTAGAGAGGTTGTGGAGAAAGGGGAACCCTCTTACACTGTTGGTGGGAACGCAAGTTCGTACAGCCACTTTGGAAAACAGTGTGGAGGTTCCTCAAAAAATTAAAAATAGAGCTACCCTATGACCCAGCAATTGCACTACTGGGTATTTATACCTCAAAGACACAGATGTAGTGAAAAGAAGGGCCATATGCACCCCAGTGTTCATAGCAGCAATGTTCGCAATAGCCAAACTGTGGAAAGAGCTGAGATGCCCTTCAACAGATGAATGGATAAAGAAGATGTGGTCCATATATACAATGGAATATTACTCAGCCATCAGAAAGGATGAATACCCAACTTTTACATCAACATGGATGGACTGGAGGAGATTATGCTAAGTGAAATAAGTCAAGGAGAGAAAGTCAATTATCATATGGTTTCACTTATTTGTGGAACATAAGGAATAGCATGGAGGACATTAGGAGAAGGAAGGGAAAAATGAAGGGGTGAAATTGGAGGGAGAGATGAACCATGAAAGACTATGGACTCCGAGAAACAAACTGAGGGTTTTAGAGGGGAGGGGGGTGGGGGGATGGTTTAGCCCGGTGATGGGTATTAAGGATGGCACGTACTGCATGGAGCACTGGGTGTTATATGAAAACGATGAATCATGGAATACTACATCAAAAACTAATGATGTAGGGGCGCCTGGGTGGCTCAGTTGGTTAAGCGACTGCCTTCAGCTTAGGTCATGATCCCGGAGTTCTGGGATCGAGTCCCGCATCGGGCTCCCAGCTCAGTGGGGAGCCTGCTTCTCCCTCTGACCCTCTCCCTTCTCATGCTGTTTCTCTCTCTCTCACTCTCTAATAAATAAATAAATAAAATCTTTAAAAAAAAAACTAATGATATACTGTATGGTGACTAACATAACATAATTAAATTAAATTAAATTAAAAAAATAAAGATGTGCCTATTCTGGACATTTTAATAAATGTAATCATAAATATGTGGTCTTTTGTGTCTGACTTAGCATAATGTTTTCAAGGTTCTTTCATTTTGTGACATGTGTCAGTACTTCATTCCTTTTTATGGCCAAATAACATTCCATTGGATGGATATGCCACATTTTGTCTGTCTTCATTAGTTAATGAATATTAGGGTTGTTTCCACTCTTTGGCTGTTACAAAAAATGCTGCTGTGAACATTTTGAGTTTTGTGAGGATATATGTTTTCAGTTCTCTTGGGTGTGTATCTGGGAGTAGAATTCCTGGGTCATATCATAACTCCTGGGTCATATCATAACTCTATGCTTAAATTTTGAAAATCTTCCACACTGTTACCCAAAGAGCTGCACTATTTTGCATTTCTACCAGCAGTGTATGAGGGTTCCAATTTCCCTACATCCTTGCCAGCTCTTGTTATTATATGACTTTTTGACTGTAGCTTTCACAATAGATATTTGATGATGTGGTTTGCATTTCCCTGATGACTAATGATATTGAGCATCTTTTCATGAGTTTATTGCTCATTTGTATATCTTGTTCAAATCTTTGCCCATTTAAAAATTGGATTATTTGTATTTTTCTTGTTGCATTGTATGGGTTCTTTATATATTCTGCATACAAGTTCCTTATCAAATACATGATTTGCAAATATTTTTCCTATTCTTTGGGTTGTGTTTTCAATTTCTTAATGGTGTCCTTAGAGGCACAAAAGTTTTTAATTTTGATGAGGACCAATTTTTCTCTTTTCACTTGTGCTTTTCTGTCAAATCTAAGAAACCATTGCTAAGGTCACAAGGATTCTATGTTTTAAGAGTTTTATAATTTTAACTCTTAGGTCCTTGCTCCATTTTGAGTTAATTTTTGTATATGGTATGAGGTGAAGGCTTAAATTCATTCTTTTGCAGGTGGATATCCGGTTGTTCCAGCAGCCCTTGTTGAGAAGACTATTTTTTCCCCATTGAATTGTCTTGGCACTGTTGTCAAACTTAGTAGTCTGTTAATTTTCTCAACTATATATTTTGTTTCTATCCTTATCTCTATTATTCCCTTTCTTCTAATTACTTTGGGTTTACTTTGCTCTTCTTTTTCTAGCTCCTTACGGTGGAACTTTAGGTCTCTGTTTTTAAAACTTTCTACCTTCCTAATATAAGCACTTAAAGCTATAACTTTCTTTTTAAGCACTTGTTGTTTACATCCCACAAGTTTTGAATTTTTAACTTATTTTTAAAATTTTTGACTTTTTAAAATGATCATTTAGTTCAAAGTACTTTCTAATTGCCCAAATTTTCTTCTTTGATCCATTGATCATTTAGAAATGAATTGCTTAATTCCCAAATATTTAGGGTCTTTCTAGATATATTATTATTAATTTCTAATTTAATCCTGTTTTGATCAGAGAGTATACTCTGTATGATTTAAGTTCTCTTAAATTTATTGAGTCTTGTTTTATGGTCCAAGATATGGTCTATCTTGGTCAACAAACTGCATGCACTTGGAAGACCATGTATATTCAGTAGTATTCTGTAGTTGTACAGTTGGGTGTAGTGTTCTATAAATATAAATTAAATAGAAGTGCTTAATAATGTTGTTCAGTTCATCTATCTTTTTATTGAATTCTTTCTAATGGTTTTATCAACTCCTGAGATATTCATATTCATATCCAACTATGATTGTTGGTTATTTTTGTCAACTTTTTCTTCAGGGATATCAAAGCTCGGTTATTAGGCAAATACACACTTGGGATTATTCTGTCTTCTTGATGTATTGACCCCTCTGTCCTCAAGAAATACCTCCTTTTTTGATAATATTTTTTTCTCAAATTTCATTGCATTTGATAATAATATAGCTACTTTAGTCTTTTCATGCTTACAGTTTGCATGGTATATCATTTTTTACCTACTTACTTATATTTAAAATGCATGTGTTATAGACAGCATGTATTTTAGGCTTGCCATTACATACTTTGTGATAATCTCTGACTTTTATATTGGAATATTTACTTCATTATTATTTTAAATAATTATTGATATAGTTGGATTTAGGTCTAGCATTTTATTATTTGTTTTGTTTGTCTTTATTTATTTTACTTTCTGTTCTCTCATTCCTGCCTACTTTTGGATTATTTCAAACATTTTTAAAAATTCTATTTTAATTTATTTATTAGCTTTATAGGCATATCTTTTTTTCATGGTTGCCTTAAGGATGAAGATATACATCCTTAAATTTTCACTGCTTAGAGTTACAATTGTACTACTTCATGTAAAATGTAGAAACCAAGCAACCGTGTAGATCCATTAGTCTCCACGTAGATTATAAACTTCATAAAGCTATATTATAATTTGGGGCGCCTGGGTGGCTCAGTCGTTAAGCATCTGCTTTGGCTCAGGTCATGGTCCCAGGGTCCTGGGATCGAGCCCCACATTGGGCTCCCTGCTCAGCAGGAAGCCTGCTTCTCCCTCTCCCACTCCCCCTGCTTGTGTTCCTCTCTTGCTCTCTCTCTCTGTCAAATAAATAAGTAAAATCTTCTTAAAAAATTAAAAAATAACTATATTATAATTTTTCCTTTAAACAGTTATATGAAAAAAAAAACCAGTTATATGTGTTTTTTTATACGAAGAAAAAGTAGTCCTTTATATTTACCATTTCTCATTATCTTCATTTCTTCTTGAAGATCTAAATTTCCCTTCGGTATCATTTCTTTTTATCAGGAGAAAATTCCTTTAGCACTTTGATAGTAGTAATGAATTTTTGTAGTTTTTTTAATTTGGAAAATGTCTTTTCCTTTAAAAGAATTAGATCATTTAAAAATTTTTATTTATTTAATATATATAGAGAGAACATGTGCGAGCAGAGGGAGGAGAAGAGGGAGAGGGAGAGAAACAGACTCCCGCTGCGTGCAGAGCCTGATTCGGGGCTCAGTCTCATGACCCTGAGATCATGACCCCAGCCAAAGTCAAGAGTTGGTTGCCCAACCAACTGAGCCACCCAGGCATCCCTAGACCATTTTTTAAAAGATTTTATTTATTTATCTGAGAGAGAGTGAGGGAGAGAAAGAGAGGGAGGGAGGGAGAGGGAGAGAGAATCCAAAGCAGACTCAGTACTGAGTGCAGACCCTGATGCACGGCTCAATCCTACAACCTTGAGATCACGACCTGAGCCAAAACCAAGAGTCACATGCTCAACTGACTGAGCCACCCAGGTGTCCCCCAATGCCACCTGCCCCTAGATTATTTTTTAAATAAGGTCTAACATGTTATCGATTCTTTCTAGTACATTTTATCCCAGGCACTAGATTTTTCTCTAGAATTGCATTTTGGGTCTTTTGAAATATATATTTTCTATGTCTGTCCTAAGTAGGCCATGTTCTCCTCTTCTTATATATATCGAGTACAACTGTTTTAAAGCTCAATAATTGTCTTAGAATTTTCATCTACTAATTCAGTCATATCTGGGTCTGTTTCTTTTGAACGATTTTTGTCCTCATTATGGACTGCATTTTGCTGCTTTTATGCATACTTTATAATTTTGGACTGGACACCAGACATTGTGAATTTTACCTTGTCAAGTGCCAGATATTTTTGTATTCCACTAAAAATTCCTGAGGTTTTTGTTTTTTGTTTTTTGTTTTTTTTCCTTTCCGGGTTGCAGACAAGTTACTTGGAAACAGTTCTGTTCTTTTGAAGCTTGCTTTTAAGCTTGGCCAAGTGGAACGAGAGCAGCCTAGAGTTTGTCTTTCCCCACCACTGAGGCAATACCCTTCTGATTTTGCGCCTGATACCCCATGAATCGTGAAGCTTTCCCACTCTGGCTGGCAAGAGCACGAATGACTCCTGGCCCTGTGTGAGCTGTGGGGGTTGTCTGACTGCCCCTTTCCAGCAGCTCTTTCCCTGGCCTCAGGCGGCTTCCACACAGCCCTGAGCAGGAGACTCCAGGGAGCCCTTTGCAGGTCTTTGGATCACTCTGTGTAGCACGTTCTTTCCCAGTACTCTGCTCTGTGAATTCCAGCCTCCCAGCCTCCCTGAACTCTTAACTCTGTCTTCTCAACTCAGACCGCTGAACTCTGTCCAGAGTTCTGCCCCCTCCTGCGCTGCATTCTAGAAACCACCCAGGCACCATGCCAGGACAGTCATAGAGCTTGTCTGATGTATACATCTTTCAGGGATCACTGTCCTGTGCTGCCCATTGTCCAATGTCCAAAAATGGTCCTTTCATGTATTTCATTCAGTGTTTCAGTTTCCTAGAATAGAAGGGTAAATCTAATCTCTTCATTCCGTTATGGTCGGAAGTGGAATTCCCTCACCTTCATTTCTGAATGGTTTGGAGTGGAACAAGAGGAAACATTAGGGAAGTTAATGCTGTACCTTCCCAGGAGGTGACGCTAGCTTAAACTACACTGGGGCCCATAGAGATGGAAGATAAGGACAAAGTTAAATTATATTATAGAAATAGAGTTGACAGCACTTGGTAGAAGATTCAAGCTGAGGGTAGGAAAGTGGGTTGTTGAGAACAGCTCCTTGGCATCTAGAATGGGAAACGGGTAAATTTAGGATTATTACAGTGGGAAAGACTACTGCGGGAAGATAAGGAGTTCCATTTTGGAGCACGTTCACTGTATGTGAGACACACAGGTTGAGATACTAACTAGCTCAGGAGAGAAATCTCTTCATATGGAACTCTGGGGGTTGTCAGCTTATAAATAATATGTATGTGGGGGTGGGCAACAAATAACCCCGCTCTTCCCCACTGAGTTTAGAACCAGCTGAGAGAGAAACCCAGGAACTGGCAGATGGAGATTGAAAGTCAGTATTAATACTGATAGAGCTGATTGGAAGCTGTGGCTCTAGATCTGGGTCCAGATCAGCTGGATGACACCGCCCGCTAACTTACCTGGCCCTGCACATTCAGTCAATAGCCCAGATAGACAATAGTAGGGTTTTCCCTCCACCCCTCATCTATGCAGAGGGCAGAGGGCAGGTGGGCAGATTTCAAAGGCAGAGTGAGGGGCCAGGTGGGGCAAGCCCCACTCTTCCTCAAGGCCCAGGAGCGAGGGAAGGGAAGACGCTGGAGCAGAGTGTCCTCTGGAGGATCTTCTCACGTAGAGACGAGGGCAGTGGGCAGTATGTGTTTCTGCTCTGGTCTGTACAGTTAAAAGAGCAGGGGGAGGAGGACCCAAACTGAGCCCCAGCCATTGCCCACCTCCAGAGGTTGGGCTGAGAAGGAAGGTCCTGTGAAGAATACGGAGAAGGGACTGGCAGGGTCCAAACAAAGGAAGACTTTTCAAGGCAGAGGTTGAGAAAGATGAGGGCTCATTGCTACGGTAGGATTTTGGCAAAAAACCTCTCAAGCCACACGCTGGGCACACTTCTGACTTCCTCAGTTATGGCAGTATTCGGAGAATTATTTACCCTGATCAATTCACCCTGAGTCTGGAAGGAAGATTTACAGGTTTATGGGCCCTAAAAATCACAGTACCCAGACTCCGTTTTCCTAATGCTGAATGGAAAGGTTTCCAAAGATAAATGGGTAGGCACGGAAGGCTACAATCCTTCCTGTGGCTTATTTTAGCATCTATATAAGGAAAAACAATCATAGATTACCTTGGCAATATACCATGCCTCCTCAAAGGCCTATTAAAGCCCTCTTATTAATCCTTTGGATATCCTTGAACAGTGGGGGAAAGCAAATATTTTGACCTCATCCTAAAGGAAAAGGAGTGAGATCAAGAAGCCGAGGGCCTTTCTCCTAGGACTCTCGGTGATTGGGTGGTATCCACGCCTGGTTTATAGTATGCAGGCCAGAAACCATTCCCTGCAGCAAAGCACTGGAACAGAAATGAGAGGACCATGTAACCAATGGACCTGGCATGGCAGAGTCCTCAAGTAACAGACCCACATTTCCAACTCCTTGAGGGCAGGAGTTGCATTTCCCCATTCTTTTCATTTCTTCCAGTCACTAGCACATCCCAAGAGCTCAAGATGTATTTTCTTGCTGGTGGACAACATAGGTTGTCTCTATGTGTGTGGGAAGGGGAAGAAAGAACCTGGATTTTATTCACTATATAGAATCAGGAGTTCTCAAAGATGCGCATGGAGGTGACACAGTCAGCTCAGGTATGACCAACAGAGTTCAGGGCCACTCTGGGTTTTAGGAAGGAAACCTAGAAGAAGTGTAAAATGAACTGAAAGTGTGAATAGAGGTAAGAGCAGAATAAAACATTGGAGTCTGTTGCAGAATTGTCTGCCTTGCTTGAAGTATTTTGACCCACCCATCCATGAACTCACTCAACAGATATTTATTGAGAAGCTACTATATGTGAGGCAATGTGCAGGGTGCTCTGGCAGTTACAGAGGTAAATAAGATGCATTTTTTTTATCTTTGAAAATCCCCTCGTTCAAGTGAAGATAATCTCGGCGATGTCCCTGACCAAATCACACTTTTATAGCAACCCAACAAGATGTTTTTGTGGACATAGACAAACTTATGCTAAAATGTATACGGAAAGGCTTAGGCCCTAGAATAGCTAAAACAATCTCAAAAAGGAAAAAAAAAAAAAGTGGGAGGAATCATTCCCTCATATTTAGGCATACTATATAGCAGTAATCAAGACAGTATATTGATGGAGGGAAAGACACCTAGATCAACAGAACAGAATAAAGAACCAAGAAATATACTCACGGTATAACTGGTTTTTGACAAAGGCGTAAAAGTAATTGGACAGGGGGCGCCTGAGTGGCTCAGGTCGTTAAAGCGTCTGCCTTGGGCTCAGGTCATGATCCTGCAGTCCCAGGATCAAGTCCCGCATTGGGCTCCCTGCTCAGTGGGGAGCCTGCTTCTCCCTCTCCCTCTGTCTGCCACTCCCCCTGCTTGTGCTCGCTCTCTCTCTGTCAAATCTTTAAAAAAAATCTTTTTAAAAGAAGTAATTGGACATGCATATTAACTGACATGAAAAAGAGTCACGTTGATGTACACACACAGGAAGTTGACAAAGCAGCATGGATGGTGTGACCCAGTCTTAGTAAACTGATGTAAGTTCTTGATATAAATACTGATATGAGTTTGAAAATCTGGAAAAGTATACAGCAAAAATACTAACAATGATCATCTTGAAGTGACAAGATTCCAGGCAATTCAAATCACTAAGTTTCCCCTCCTTTTCGTCCAGTGATTGTGAACAAGGAGTAGAATGAAAGCTTGGTGCACACCACTGTCCTTTCTCTGAGACTGCTTCCCTCTGAGCTCCACACTGGAAATGGAGGGCGCCGTGACCTTGGACAGGTCCCTTGTACTCTCGGGGCCTCCTGTTCCACCTAACTAACAAAGAAGGTGGTTTAATTTTGAGAGTTTGTCCCAGCTTTAATGTTCTTTGACTTCATGACTCTCATTCCCAGTGGAGGTTCTTTAAGAAAGGGGGTGTGGGGATTTAAAGGTTGATCACCAGTCTCTTTGCACCTTCTCTGACATATGAAGTTGTTGTTTCCATCATTCCATCCATTCTTTGGGAAGAGAAATTTAAAGCATCTCACCAGAGATGTGTCAAATCAATCTGGGAAAAAAGTACCTTTTTCCAAAAAGACAGTTTTAAAAATAGTAATATATTGCTTTTATTAATGTGTTAAATAAAGGATCTGGCATGGAATGCATAACTACTATACTTGTCATGTAGTCATAAATGCAAATAATATTTCAAAATAATTTGCAACAACCATAATATGACATGAATATATCTTTGATTTTTTAATTGAAGTATAATTAACCTACAATATCCTATTATGTACCTTATGATGATTTGATATTTTTATACATTACAAAATGAGCCCCATGATAAGTCTAGGTACAATCTGTCACCATACAAAGTTATTAGGCTATTGTTGACTATATTCCCTATGGTGTACATTACGTTCCCATGACTTACTCATTTTATAAGTGGAAGTTTGTATCTCTTAATCCCCTTAATCTATTTTGCAGCTCCTCCAACCTGTCCCCCACTCTGGTAACCACCAGTTTGTTTCTTGTATCTCTGAGTCTATTTCTCTTTTATTTGTTCCTCTGTTTTGTGTTTTGTTGATTCCACATATAAGGAGATCATACAGTATCTGTCTTTCTCTGACTTATTTCATTTAGCATAATACCCTCTAGGTCCAGCCAGAAAGACAAATTCTAACCTATACATAAAAAACCAACGGACCAACAAAAACCACTAGTCACTGAAATACCACATCCCACAAGCCAAGCAAAAAAGAAAGAAAAACCAACTACCCAAACACATTCCCGACTCCTGCTCTTATCCCAAAGAATTGGAAAGAAGCCATCTGCCACCTAGGCACCTGATTAGCAACAACAGCAATAATAGTAGGTAGTATTTTTAAAACAGACATCCATAGGGCCATTTAGCGTTTTCCCGCACAGAAACAGCGAAATCACAGCCGAGCAGAGGAGGACAGGAAGAGGAATTGTTCCTGTTTTAGAAAGACCATGGCCGGCTGGCTCCCTGCGTGCAGAGCAGGTAACCCGGGGCGGAGCCGCACCCGCTGACCGGCTCTCTGGCGCCCTCTGCTGTGCAGTCGGCCCCCCGCCGCTTTGGCCTGACGCTCCTTCCCTGGGGCCCGGACTCAGCCCGTGTCAAGTGTACCCTGCAGGCTGCCGGGTCGCCCAAGACCCACATTCCCACTCTGCTCAGGGGAACGGCGGAAAGGCCTCCTGCAATTTTCTAGGCCTGCTTCAGAAAACCCCAGAAATCTGTCCTCAGAGATATGCTGTAGTATCCGTTATCCTCCCCAGACGGGGGCGGGGTGGGGGTGGTCTTGCAGAGCCAGCCTTACTGGCAGCAGTCCATATTATGACAACAAAAGAGTTTTTTAGGAAATGTAACCGTTGTGTTTCTCACCTATTCTTATACAGCACTCTCTAGAGGGAATCCCGTGGAGAATCACTGTTCCAGAATCTTCTCGCCTGCCTGCCCTACTCTCCTCCCCAATGCCCACATGCCCAGCAGTCTTCCAGGTGGTGCATTCACCTGGGAACTGTACACCCTCCTGCTGGATGTGTGGCAGCAGACAAATCACTAAACCTCTCTGAGCCAATCACATCAGCCTCCCAAAGCCCACTCAGCTGAGCAGCTACTCCAGCTGGGCCCTGGGCTTGATGCTGGGGATCCCATAGTGAAGAAGACAGATACTTCCCTCATTCTCAGGAAACTTGCCACACAAGGAGGGACCCTGACTGAAAACCAGCAAATATGCAAGTGGATGTAAGTGTGTCAGTGTAAGGAACGCTACACAATGAGAAAGAACAATTGAGGTTGGGAGCTCACAGAAGGGGCATGCAAGCTGAGCCTGAAAGAGAAGAGGAAACCAAGTGAAGAAATCTTGGACAAAGACTCTGAGATGCAAAGGTGTTAGAAAGTGTAGGAGAGAGGTGGTGTGGCTGGGTCCTCAGGAGTGAGGGGGACCAGGCTCTGAAGGAGGCTGGAGAATTAGGCGGGGCACAGATAACAAGGCTTTGGAGGCCCAGCCCCGCTCAGCATTTGGATCAGATCCTAGAGTGCAGTGGAGAGCCACGGAATTCATTTGTAATCATTTTTGCGGTCTCATCTAGGTCTTGAAAGGATCCCTGTGGCTGCTGTGAGGATAGCAGAGGGGAGGGAGGCAGAAGGGAGAGCCAGGCCTCGTTGGAGTTGATGGTGGACGGTGTCTTCGTTCCGGTGATGGCAGTGGAGTGGCGAGAAGTAGGTAGTTGCAGAGCACGTGTTGAAGGCAAGGCAGAAGGACACGCCAGCACTGAGGAAGGGGGAGACCTCTTGGATGGCACCCAGGTCTTTGGCTGTGACACACAGGACTCAAGGGGGAGCAGGTCCCAAGAGTGGCTATAACTTGTACTAACGATGATGGACTGATGATAGACGGGAAGGTAGCCTGGCAGAGCCTGCATGGATTGGAAGCTGCATCTTGGTGGGCTGTTGGTACATGTACCAGGAGCGTTTCTCTTTGGGGAGGCACAATGATGCAAAGTTGGGAATTCATAGCTCTTCACAAGGGCATGTATGGAGTGATACTGTTTTGATGTTTGGGATTTAGGAGAAAGAATATCAAGAATTGTCTTATAATGGGATGAGTTCAAATTTTAATGATTTTTAATTGTAAAGGTAAGGAAAACACGCATGTCTAAAATGAAAACAGGACCAAGGAATGACATGGGCGGGGGGGGGGGGTGGGCAACAGGAGGAATGAAGGTTCCAGTCAAGTCAACCGGATTGGTCTAGATTCTTTGCAGTCTTTCGAAACTGCAACCAAGTGACACTCTCTCACACTTTGACATCAATGCAGTGCCTTTGTTATTCGGCTACTAGGACCCCGAAGTAAGAATGGACACCAGATGCACATGGGCTATGACATCTTGTTCTAATTTTTGAGTAGTAATTGAAATGATCATAATATGAGATGCCATCATATAGTATCATTGCTCATTATAATCGTGGTGATGCCACGATTTATAGCATCCAGTCAACTGAGGACTGCTTCAAAATAAGCACGGCCTGAGGAGAGGTCAGGGGTTAGGCCAGCCTGCAACCTGTGTGACAAGAACATGAGGGAGACCCTGCTGTGTCCTTGGCCGGTTCCTGGGTTCTCTTTGGGCAGGTCGGGCAGCTGGGACCTCTGCATTACAGATGAGTTCCAGATTTCTGTAGGAACACGGGGGCTCTTTGCTGCCTGGGATTCTTCCCCCTGCCCTGGCCTGGGCACTCCTGCCTCCTCCCAGCCGGCTCCCAGCAGGGGGAAAACTTGCTAGCTATGGCAGCCACCCACTGGCAGGGGGCGCTGCTACTTCATAGTTTCGAAAGCAGCCTAATTTTGCAGCCACTGCTGCAGGGTTCTGCCTTGGTGAGTTTCCTTAGTTTCCTAGAGAGGAGCCGCTGGGAGCCTGCAAACCCAGGGCAAAGCTGGCAAGGCCTGCAGCATGCTGGCGCTCCTGGGAGCCCCTCAGGGAGCCCAGCGCTGGGCTTTCTCCAGCGGGGCAGACAGCAGTGGGCATGAACTTCACCCCCTCCCTGGCCATCATCACTAAAGCTCCTGTTCAAGAAAACAACGTGGATTTTTATGTGGTTTTATGCTGCGCTTCTCTTTTGGCTCATTGCTTACATGCTGCAAACCAAGCCAGTAGATATCCACTTCCAAACTACCATCTGGTAACCATCTTTGCATAATCAAGAGCATGGGGGCCCCATCACAGTCTCTGGGGAGCAATGTCTGCTTTGAACAACTGCTTGTTGTAGGAGGGTGTGCAGAATGTCTGCGCTAAGAAGGGGGTGGGGTTAAAACAGCAGGCGTGGGACAGTCTTCCTGTCTAGGGGCAGCACCCACCAGCCCCAACCTAGTTACTGAGCACTTGGAGCTTAGAGGCAAATTTTCTTTCTTCCTTCCTGCCCCTTTAGATATCTTAGCAAGGGCATGGCCAGCCTTGCAACGTTGGTGTGGGGCAGGTGGGGATGGGATCCTGGGTTATGTGTGTGGTGGGGCATTTTCAGGGAAATAGAGACACCA